>NW_021940924.1:158473-238359 GCF_004337985.1 Pyricularia pennisetigena | reverse complement strand
TGTGGAAAAGCCCGGAGGATGACCAAGATCGACATTATTCGAGCTTTTAACAGATTGCTAATGGATCCGAAGTCACGGTATTTAACGGCGTTCAAAACGCGACAAGGCACATTTCAGTGGAAGGTCCTACCCTTTGGACTGAAGGTCGGACCCGCCTGGTTCCAAGCTTTTATCAACGCTCAGCTTAATGAACTGCTGGACGCTTTCGCGAGCGCCTACGCAGACGACGTGTTGATTTATACCGAGGATAAATCGGAGCAAGTCCATTTTGAGCAAACCGAGGAGGTTATTTACAGGCTGCACAAAGCCGGACTCCAAGGCGATATCAAAAAGTCAAGTTTCGGCGTTTTCGAAATCGAGTACCTGGGTTTACTTCTAGAGATCGGTAAAGGTATCCGCATCGACCCCAAAAAGGTCGAAGCCATCACCAGCTGGCAATGGGACGACGTCACCTCCGTTTCCGCAGTACGATCCTTCCTAGGCTTATGCAATTTCGTTCGGACGTTCTGCCATCACGCCAGCGAACAAGCAGAACCTCTGACCCGATTATTGAAAAAGGGAGTCCCGTTCGAAAGAGGCCCCGAGCAGAAATCTGCCTTTGAAGCGCTGAAACAGCTGGTGATCACCGCCCCCGTGATGAGTTTCTTCAAACCCGGTATGCCTGTCAGGATGGACACCGACGCCAGTGGCAGGGCCACCGCCGGTGTCGTGTGGCAGCAACAGGACGATGGCAGCTGGAAGCCAATCGGCTATTCGTCCAAAACCATGTCCCCTGCTGAACAAAACTATCCGATTCAGGACCAGGAGCTATTAGCTGTGATTAATACGCTAAAGGACTTCGAACCAGCCCTGTTGGGTACCAAGTTCTGTGTTTTCACCGATCACCAGGCCCTAATTTATTGGTCGACCAAGAAACTTTTGTCCGCTCGCCAGATACGATGGGCTGACTACCTGGCCAACTTCGACATCACCTTTAAATACCGTCCCGGCAAGGATAATGTGGCAGCCGATGCCCTTTCGCGCAAAACCATCGACAACCCTACTGTCAAGGCCCGAGCTGTGTTAGACCGCACCATTGCACTAATCCCTCCAGAAAAGATCGACTCCCGACCCGGCGAACCTCTTCCAACCATTAGCAACTTGGAACCCTCCGCACCGCATGGAGCTGACCTGGTGGCCCTTATCCTGGAAGAAAACCTGAAACAGAACCTAGGTCACCACGACAATTTGTTAACGGTACCCGAGACTACCCAGGATGGCAAAATCTTCTTAAGAACGGCTCTCATCCGCGAAGCTCATGAGCCCAAGATCTTCGGCCATGGAGGCCAGAATAAAACCCTCAGCCGCCTGAAAAAGGACTATTGGTGGCCCGACCGAAATCGAGACGTCAAACGCTATATTAATAATTGTCGCGAATGTCATCGCAACAAGGTACGACATGATAAGACGCCTGGGCTGTTGCACCCACTGGAGATCCCTAGACGGTGTTGGCAGCACGTAATGGTAGACGGCAAAGATATGCCCAAGGATAAAGAAGGCTATAATTACGTCTGGGTCTTCATCTGCCGATTGACCAAACTTTTGGCCACCCTACCGGGAAAAAAGACGGACACCGCGGAGACCTTGGCCATGCGTTATTATCAGACCGTGTACCGTTGGAAAGGCGTCCCCGATTTATGGCTTTCCGACAACGCCGGACCGTTTATATCCGAGTTCCTAAACACTCTAAACGAGTTGACAGGAACAAAGCATAAACATGGAAGCGCCCGCCACCCTCAATGTCAGGGCAGCGTCGAAATTACCAACGCTGAATTGGATCAGAAAATGCGCTTTTATGTAGACAAATACCAAACGAATTGGCGACGGCATATCCCCGCTTTCGACTTCGGCCACAACTCGTCCGTTCACGCCTCTATTGGCATGGCACCGATCGAAGCAGAAACAGGAGCTCGCCCTAGAGACCCGCTCTCTCTACCTTTACCCGAAGAAGACCTGGAGACCGGTCAGCAACAAAAGGCGCTGGAAATGGTCCGCCAAGCCCGGCAAGCTCAGGAACTGGCCCGCAACAACGGACTCGGAGCGCAAATAGAGCAACAGAGGCAGGCTAACAAGAAACGGCGACCGGTCGACTTTACGGTGGGAGATGCGGTTTACGTTAGCAAAAAGGGTTTTTCCACAGAAGCTCCTACGACCAAGTTGGACTCGCAAAATGCAGGACCATGGACGATTCTCGAGGAAAAGGGCCACAGCTTCGTTCTCGACACCCCTGCCTGGTATAAAGGTAGTAAGCTGTTCCACGCCAGCCGACTGCGCAAGGCAGCAACGGATCCATTACCTCAGCAGTATCAAAAGCCGGAACCACCGGTCGAAATTAACGGAGAACCGGAGTGGGAGGTGGAGCAAGTGTTGGCCTCGCGACTATTCGGACGAAAGAAGACGTTGCAATATCAGGTATCGTGGGTCGGACTCGACCCTGATGAGACATGGTATGAGGCCCGCGACTTGAAAAATTCACCAGTACTGCTGGATACCTTTCACAGGGAGTACCCGGACGCAGCAGGACCTCCGGTAAATTTGCAACAATGGATCAGGAGCGCAGCAGAGGATGTTTTTGCGGAGGACGGACCCGAGGACAATGTTGCCGAGCATGATGTGAAAAAGACACGAGAGCGGCGGAAGGCCCCGAGGAGACACACGTAACAGATTCAAGACTCTGACCGCCTACGTCGATCAGGCCTTAAAGGGGGTAATGTGAGGATCAGGCCCCCAGACCTACCCTCAGAATCACGACTCGGCTCTACCAGCCACGCTGAGCCAGGGATCGGACAAAGGGATCCACTGACCTCGGATTTAAACGCGTCTCTCCAGCACGCCGTCAATCGTGATTTCTCTCTTCTCTTCAGTTTAGAATTTTCGTCGATAGCGCCTAATACACTGAGGTTCTCCAATGTATGCCTGGCCGTGACAGCAAACGAATACGTTAAAATAACCGTTCCCGGCTTTTTTTAAACAATCCTATTATTTTCCTATAATAATGGAAAAAATTTTTATTATACGTAAACAGTAATTTGTTATTAATAATTATTATTGTCACGAAAGCGATCCCAAAGAGACAAGGCTGCAATATAGGGGCGATTCTATTCGAAAATCTAAAGCTAAATGTAAAGGAAGAAGAAAGGCACGCAATGCCAATCGCGTACACGCGCCTAAGCGAACAAATAACAAATTCACCCTGGCGCCTTATTACGTGAGGTGGAACTAATTACGGTTGGCAGTCGCCCAAGCACGCCACTCCGTAACAAATATCATGCAACTTTTATTTATAATATAATAAATAATATAAATAGTGAGCGTGATATAAATTAAATATTGTCAAAAGGGCTTTACCCTGATAACGTATTTTGGGTCCAAAATTTATAAAATTAAAGGTTTTATAATAAAATTATCCAAGGTGCGTTTTCGTTATATATATTGTGGCCGTTACCTGCATGTGGTTTATCCTGGTTAATAGTTTAGCCAGGGCACCACCGGCTCCAATTCTCAAAGGTTAGCCCCGCAATAATTATTTATGTAATTGTTTTTTTGTTATTGGACAACAATTTCCAAAAAAAAACGCATAATTAAGAAAATCCGTTATTTAATTAAAACCAGCAGCAGCAAATATAACGTGGTTCGAATCGCCGGGCATCCCTATTGGTTGTCACGGCCAGGCGTACATTGGAGAACCTCAGTGTATTAGGCGCTATCGACGAAAATTCTAAACTGAAGAGAAGAGAGAAATCACGATTNCACTGCTTTACTGAGGCGCTCATCTCCAAGCAAGGTCATTACTCCTAAGGTAATGTGAATCGTACTAAGGGGACGCACTGCGGTTTCTGGGATTTTGAAAGAGCTGAGACTAGCGACATCTGTTTTAAAAGCGTTTAAACTTCTCATCAACTGAGGCTGCGAAGTGGTTGTAACGAGCGGAATACAAAGAAAGTGGGTAGGCTTCATTTTGCGTTAAATTTGCCTTTAATTTCTTTTGAAAAAGAATTTAACAAAGCGACTTTAACTGTAGTTGATTTTGTGTAAATGTTAACGGGTAATTGGTTGGATATGGGTTCCAAAATAATGTAAAGTCGCATGTGGACGAGAACTTCTGTATTGAGAGATCGCAACTAGTTACTGGAAGTAACCGGACCTTTTATATATGGGGTTGTTTGTATTTTGAATTGTGAACGATTTTATTAATAGATTAGTATTAATAGATTTTTACAAGCGGTTTATTTATAACTATCTTTTGCATTAATAAATATAAAGTACTGATTAAAATTTTGTTATAATGCGCCAAGGGTCCGTAAATCCTTTCTTTATTTCTATTCAACTTAATATAAATTAAATTAGTAAAAGATTTAATGTTTTATAAACCAAGGCTAAATACAGTTGCTATTAATATTTACAGCTTGGAATTACCAAGCCCTGGCCCCTGTTTAACAAGCGACTACAAAGGCGAGATTTGTACTCCGGTTGCGTTAAATTTAAAAGTTTCGTTTCCTTCCTCTCGTTTTGTCAATTTAGCATCTTCGTCCATAATTGCTGACATTTTAATTATTTCCCGCATTATACCTACCCTAGCTGCAGAAAAGCGATTTGAACCTTTCGTTTATTTCGCATTGTAAGATTTTTATTAATCTTTTTCTACCCTGCTATTACGGCCAATAAAACAAGTCTTCTCTGTCACGAAAGCGATCCCAAGCAGATAAGGCTGCAATATAGGGGCGATTCTATTCGAAAATCTAAAGCTAAATGTAAAGGAAGAAGAAAGGCACGCAATGCCAATCGCGTACACGCGCCTAAGCGAACAAATAACAAATTCACCCTGGCGCCTTATTACGTGAGGTGGAACTAATTACGGTTGGCAGTCGCCCAAGCACGCCACTCCGTAACAAATATCATGCAACTTTTATTTATAATATAATAAATAATATAAATAGTGAGCGTGATATAAATTAAATATTGTCAAAAGGGCTTTACCCTGATAACGTATTTTGGGTCCAAAATTTATAAAATTAAAGGTTTTATAATAAAATTATCCAAGGTGCGTTTTCGTTATATATATTGTGGCCGTTACCTGCATGTGGTTTATCCTGGTTAATAGTTTAGCCAGGGCACCACCGGCTCCAATTCTCAAAGGTTAGCCCCGCAATAATTATTTATGTAATTGTTTTTTTGTTATTGGACAACAATTTCCAAAAAAAAACGCATAATTAAGAAAATCCGTTATTTAATTAAAACCAGCAGCAGCAAATATAACGTGGTTCGAATCGCCGGGCATCGGTTATTTTAACCTATTGGTTGTCACGGCCAGGCGTACATTGGAGAACCTCAGTGTATTAGGCGCTATCGACGAAAATTCTAAACTGAAGAGAAGAGAGAAATTACAATCGACGACGCGCTCAAGAGACGCGCTTAAATCCGGAGGTAGTGGATCCTTGTCCGATCCCTGGCTCGGTGTGGAGCCGAGTCGTGATTCTGAGGGTAGGTCTAGGGGCCTGATCCTCACAGCCGTGACAGCAAACGAATACGTTAAAATAACCGTTCCCGGCTTTTTTTAAACAATCCTATTATTTTCCTATAATAATGGAAAAAATTTTTATTATACGTAAACAGTAATTTGTTATTAATAATTATTATTGTCACGAAAGCGATCCCAAAGAGACAAGGCTGCAATATAGGGGCGATTCTATTCGAAAATCTAAAACTAAGTGTAAAGGAAAAAAAAAGGCACGCAGTGCCAATCGCGTACACGCGCCTAAGCGAGCAAATAACAAACGAACCCTGGCGCCTTATCACGTAAGGTGGAGCTAGTCACGGTTGGCAGTCGCCCAGGCACGCCATTCCGTAACATTACCCCCCCGTCCGCCCCGCGAGCGGTTAGGATTTTTGCCGTGTTTTGTCCTGTTTTCACCGGCGACGTCGCAATTTGCGGGCTATGCTGTTCCCCGTAGCCGGGGCGTTATCGTACTCGTCGGGCGGGTCGAACCGATCCTCGAGGGCTGCCTTTTCCCAGGCCTTTAAGCGCATGGGAGGGCCGGCCTTGTCGGGGTAGGCGTTATAATATTGTCGCAATTGCACAACCGCGTTTTTAAATCCTTCCGCGTCGTAGAACTCCGGGTCGGGGTCCCAACCTCTCCATTGGATTTGGTACTGAAACACACCTCGTAACACCCGCGAGGAAATTACCCGTTCGATTTCCCATTCCTTTTCGTTGGTATTTTTTAACGCGTCGATTACCTCGCTTTCGGGCCTTTTTGCGGTTTATCCGTCCAATGGGTTACGTGGGTTTAACCGAAAACGGTCGGTATAAAATACGCGGCTTCCCTTCCAAAAATTTGGCAATTCCAAATGGTAGAAATGCCCCCGTTTCTCTTTAATTATATAATTACATCTGGTTAACGGGTAATTTAATTTATCGTTAGGACGGTCCGTCACCCAATGCTTTTTAATAATGTAGACGGCGCTTCCTATTCCGAAATCGGGTTTCCGGCGGTGTTTGTTGGCTTGGTCGCACATTCGTTATTGCGCCATTTGGAGGTGGGTGCGTACCGCCTCCATATAATTTTCCAATTTTTTGGTAATTGTTTGAGCTTCGGTTTTTGTAAATCGTTTACGGGTAAGCAATCCCTTTAGTTTAATCCTTTGCGTCCAATCGAAATGCATATGGGCCGGATAACCGTTTCCAATTTCGAAAGGTGAAAATTGTGACATTTGGACCATAAGATCACCAGACCCTAACCCTGACCCCTGACCAACGACCCACCAGGGTGATACCTTTATCTACGTCGCGTCAAGCTCAGAATTTTGTTTGTTTCCTTTCTTCTGCTCAGAGTAGAATCTTCGTCGATAGGCGCCAATAGACTAGCTTCCGTGCTATGCTTACCCTGGCCGTGACAAAAATCCTCCGAAAAAATTATAGGGTAGCGTTACCTGCACCAAATCGATTGCGGGCATACGTTTGTCCCAATTGTTTTGGAAATGGTTAATATAAGGGCGCAACCTTTGATCGATATAGGCGTTTATAATCTTTGTTTGCCCTGCTGTTTGGGAATGCCCGGCCGTCGAAAATTTCCATTTAATTTGCAAAATTTTGGACATTTCGTCGATCAAATCTAATACGAACTGCGGACCTTTGTCGGAAACTGTCACGGCCAGGCATACATTGGAGAACCTCAGTGTATTAGGCGCTATCGACGAAAATTCTAAACTGAAGAGAAGAGAGAAATTACAATCGACGACGCGTTTAAGAGACGCGCTTAAATCCGGAGGTAGTGGATCCTTGTCCGATCCCTGGCTCGGTGTGGAGCCGAGTCGTGATTCTGAGGGTAGGTCTAGGGGCCTGATCCTTACAGCCTACTCCTCACAGTGGCCCAGATACACCAATCCGCGACACAGGAAAAGCGGTACCCAAGGTTGAAAAGAGTATTAAATGAAAATAAACAAGGTCTAAAAGTTTCCAAGGCCTTAATATGCTATCTTATATTTAATTTAATACCTAAAAACCCCCTGAGTTAACCCGTTACTCCATGGAACATTTAGAGTAAAATTTATGCATCTACCATAGAAATATCAAGTTTCCACTCTTCGTAATCAATCGTCCCTGTAAGCGTTTGACTTTCAATAACCTTGCAGTCGGGGCTCGTTTCAAAATTAACCGTATAGGATGCGGTGTGAACCCTGCCGTGCCGGCCAGGCAGAACATATACTGCGGGTTGTAGTCTAAACCATTGAAATTGACTTTTGCCCTTTAGTTCGACCTTACAATAAGGTCTAGCGCTAACGTGCAGGGCAAATAAGGCGAGTGAAACAATTGCTTTAAATTGCATATTGACGACTGTTGTAATTTCGAATAAAAGGTGAAATGGATTGTAATCAAAAAAGAAACGGTAGGAAAGGTATAGGAGGTAAGCTGCGAGAAAGATTTGCCTTGTGGTTTGGAAGTGGTAGTCTGGAAATGGTAGTCAGAATGGCGATTAAATCGGGTATTTATATTTACCTGCTGTATTTGTTAATTAACTTTAAAGTAGCCGGTGCCAATTATAGCAAAAAAATACTTTGCATAGTATTATATCATGAAAATGTTAATTAATTAATACGCGTAAACTGGGTCCAACGCATTAATAACATAAGTTGGTCATGTTAGTTATTGTGAGGATCAGGCCCCTAGACCTACCCTCAGAATCACGACTCGGCTCCACACCGAGCCAGGGATCGGACAAGGATCCACTACCTCCGGATTTAAGCGCGTCTCTTGAGCGCGTCGTCGATTGTGATTTCTCTCTCTTTTCTTCAGTTTAGAATTTTCGTTAAAAGCGCCTAATACGCTGAGGTTCTCCAATGTATGCCTGGCCGTGACAATAGTAAGGTTTTAGTAGAGTCGGTTTTAAATATATTTTTCAATTTAATTTATATAGTTATTTTATTTAAATTTGTAACCGGGGTTTGAAAAAATGTATAAACAAGTACCCTTTTTATTTTATATATTGTTTATGTTATAAATTTACTATCGAAAATAATATTTTAACTTTGAAAATAATATTTGGATCTTAAAGTTTTCAAAAATACTTTATATTTTTTGATATTATTAAAATTGGATTTATAACGTGGATTTGTTAGTAAGTATCAAGCAGAAAACTCACAGACACTACTTTCACCGCCGTTCTGTTATCCTGTGTTTTCCAGAATCAGTTAGCTTCCCACCACCAACGCAGAATGTCGAACACAAAGGCTGCCATGTTTTACCTCGTGAACCATGTCTTCCTTACACCTTGTCTACCCGAGGGAGACAATTAGAAAGCAGCACATGATTTGACGCTGCAGTCAACCCTCTTGGCATCCATTGAGAAATTGGAAGCGCATGTTGCGCTTGGTAGGCGTGCTTTGGCCCGCTTGGCGGCAGCAATGATTCGCCGGATGACTCAATTGCAGGATGAAAATGGGAACGTTCATTTGGACAACCTTGAGCGCATTCTGAAGGCAGTGGGCCAGTCTGTTATATAGCTCTTTGAGTCAAGGCTTGGGATCAACCCATGCTGATGATTACCGCAGGCACCAGAGAAGCCGTGACAGTCCATATTGTCTGTCAAAACGCAGGTGTCGTCATTAGCAGGCATGAAGACTCTGTCTACATTGAGTGCTTCGAGCTCTCTCCTGTAAACTCGGCTGTGATGAAACCCTCGGGCAGACTTCGCCGTTACTTTCCTGGGGCCGCTATGGAAATGAGTCCGAAAACCTTCTGTGACAAGCAGTTTCAGAAAAACTTGGCTTCATTTTTATAAAATCTCAGCCATCAGCGAAGTCCCGATATATTTTTGTATTGGATCGAAGCTCATTTAGTTCAAGAATGATTTGCGCTTTCGGGTTTGATAATCCTATTGTTTATTGTGAAAAAGCTACGCGTTGAAAAAGAAGGATGAAGCTGGATATAACTAAAAGTTGCTAGGGTACTGATAAACCTCAGAGTTGGTTTCACCGGAAAAGTACGCGGGCTATTGTCCTGCGCTGGGTAATGTACATCCACGTGATAGTTTTGCCTGGTACATAAGCCCCAACGAAATTAGATGCAAATCATATCTAGGATAGCTTCCATACAAGCGCCGGTTTCCGCCCTCGTCTTTTGTACAGAAACGAAAATATAACCTCCTAGCAGCACATGCACGAAATTTGGGTTTTCCCAACAAAAAAAAGTTTCGATCTTATTTGTGTGTTTGTTGAATTTAGGCTGATCTTCTGCATATCAAGTAGAGACATTTTCTTGGTGTCCCTTATGGGGTTTTTCCAGGAATGACCGGAGGGTTTGCTAAACATGTGATAATCAACTATTCAACTGTCGATAAAAGTTGACGGAAGTCATGCTAAGCTGCCAAGCTTCGGTAGTCAATCTAGTTTCGTCTGGCAGTCAATAGACTTGTACTGCTATTATTTCTGCTACCTTTCAACCCCGAAGTATTTTCAAGCTTTTACACTGCGATATTTTTTCATTATGTTACTCACAAATACGGCTTTTACCTACATGGTGAACCATGTTTTCCTGCCCCCCAAGCTCCCTGAAGGAGATGATTGGGAAGCCAGCCACAGCAAGGCACTGCAGTCGAACATCATGGCGTGCATCGAGAAGTTTGCGACCTACGTTACATTTGGCAATCGTGCGTTGATGCGATCTGCAGCTTCAATGATTCGACGCATGACCCAAGCCCAGAACGAGCATGGTTATATACACTGTGATAAGTTCGAGCAGGTCCTCGACGAGATCGGCGAAAAGGGTACGCAGATCAGGTTCTTTATTGTCGCTTGAAGGTCCATTCCAACGCTAGAACTGAGCCACTGCAGTCTCTGGAGAAGCAGTTTGTATCAACGTCGTTTTTCAAAACGCCGGTGTTCTAATCGGCAGACATCAAGACTCGGTATACGTCGAGTCCTTCGAGCTGTCACCACTCAACTCAGCTGTCATAAAATCGCCTGGTAGGCTTCGCCGCTACTTTCCGGGGCCTGCCATGGCCATTGAGCTGGGAGCGTTTCGTGACCGGGAGTTCCAGAAATCTTTTGCAAAGGTTCTGCACAAACTTTGCCACCAGAGCTGCCCCGACACTTGTCCTCTGGTCAAAAAGGCCGGACAACTACACGAGGAGACACGTGACACCGTCGACCCGGTGTACGTAACCGAATTCATGACTGCCTTTTTGGGGCCTGTCACCAAGCATGTTGATGACATCTCGCAAGGAGTCTGGAAGAACACACGTGATGAAATCATATGGCACAAAAGTTACATGCCCTGGCGCCGATCGCCAGTGTGGCTGCTTCTCCGGGTCTCCCTACAACTCCTTCTTGGCCACGAAGCAGGGTCGACATCCCAGGCTAAATGCCTCTACAAGTCATTGATGCTATTTTTTACTGCGTCGTTGTTCATAGACGGTTTTTTTCACCAAGACCTGTCTAGCGACGTGATCGAGATCATGAGGTTCAAGGTTGTTCGACGTAAACACAAACTACTTGCTGCTTTCCAGGGTGAAGTGGAAGAACGAGTAATTTTATTCGCAGACAAGGCAATGACTGACGCCGCTCGAGAGTTAATCAACCGTCAGCGTCCTTTTGTTGCAAACGAAAGCCCCGACAATAAGCTACGTCGTTTTGAGTCGGTCAATTTTGTCAATGACACGGTTCACAGGTTGAAGAACCTTGACGAATTTATCAATTCCATATCAGACCGGACTATGAGCCTGGATAGAGCGTCTTTCTGCCCGCCCGCGTACATGTCAACTTTGAGCAGAGGCTCATTGCCTGATCTCTCTGGATGGTCGACTTTCGATATTCATGGCTATACGGCCTTCTGTCTTGCAGAGGTCGAAGCATGGGTTTCCGACCACCTGGATGACTGGCTAAGCCATGCCATGATAAGTGAAAAGTCGTGTTCCGAACTCTCTAACCTGATCACAACCTATGAGAGAATCGCTACATCGGTTTACAAGACAAACTCCGAAGGAAGGTCAATCATGGTACTGGTCCTGATTGAACTTTGGGTTGTTTGCGACAAAATAGCAACAGGTCAGATCCCACTGCTGGGGCAATATGACCCTTGCATTCCTGCAGGACTGTTCGAATCCTTCCTGCTGCCCTTCCGTGAACAAATGGCGAGATTGAACAGGGTAGAAAAATACCTCGAAAGGCGGTGTAGGGCAGCCGACCAGTTGCTTCCTTGTATTCTCAGCTCGTTTGGTGATACCCAGTCCTTTGCCGTACACTTCTACAGCCAATCGACCCATTACCAGAATATGCTGGTCGAGATAGAGTCCAAGGCTGCAAAGCAGCGCACAGCGAAGATCGCCGAGCTTTCCAAAGTTCAGGCAGAGTATCGGCGCCTTCACAACCTTTTCGAGTCAGAAAGCTGTCGATATGTCGAGCTGTTGCAACTCTCTCCCGTACACAAAATTTTCAGTATGGGCGCACGGACCATGCTGTTAACGTTTGCGCGGGACTTCCGCCTGTAGCCCTAACAGGCGCGCACACACGAAAAACTCTTCAACCTGTCGCCCTAAGCACCGTCACTACACGGAACGCCTTTCCTCGCAACACCCATGTATAATCGACAGATCTCCCCTTTGACGAGTTTTCCACTGATCGCGGTGAAGGAAGAGTCCGATCGGCGGCTCGGCGCGCCACCCGCATAAAGGCGCACAAGATAAGGCCCAATTTCGCGATGCGAGCCAGCGTGGCACAAAAACTTTGCCAGCCGGAAAGGCAGGCGTCCTTCCCCGGAAGGCTAAACAATACGGTTTAAAAGAAAGGGAAATTAGGCTGAGAACCACCCGACGGTTCTTCGAATCGACAGGGCACCCTTTCACCCCCTTACACCTTCTGGAATTGCCTGCAGCGAGGAGGTAATGCCGTTACGGGGGTTGGTTAGTTGTACGTGGACCGGAAACACTGTACCGGCGCGGCAATTTCCAAAGGGTCCCGACAGCAAGACGTGGTCGGCCCATTGCTGGAAACGGCTTTGGGTAACGGGAAGCAAGAAACGTGGGCACGGCCTTGGTTCGCACCCTTGGTACACCCCGTGGACGGTGGGCCGTGGTGGAATAATATAATTGAAACGCCCCATGCTTTTTATTTACATTGGGAATCTGCGCCGGGTCTGGAGGACGGGAAAAATTCGATTGCATTTATGTCCATATTGTGGCGCTGGGCTAGCCCAGGAACCAACGGGGGATTAAATTGTGGATGGACATGTACGGGGTGTCGCCGGCTTTTCGAAGCTTTCTATTCGCATTAGGGACGTATACCGGGGCAGATGATATCGTCGGCATATTAGGCGGAAAAGACGTTATTTTAGCCGGAGAGGACGGATGCGCGCGTCGGTTTACCAAAAGACCTTTTTGTGGATGCGGTAGGTTTAAGGTGCAAACTTTATATTTACGTGGCAGGCTGGGTATCCAGCGACTAGGAGGGCTCTAGCTGGCCTGTCCGTTAAAGGGTCTGGTCCAACCCTGTGACTATAGTTTACTGTAGGAAATGCAAGGCGAGGAACTGCGTTTGCCAAGACCCCTACTGGGCCATTATTTGGCCATGAGGACCGGCCACGGCGATTTCAAAGCCTACTATAACCGTTTCAACCACCAGGATGCAAATACCTCGTGTGCCTGGTGCTGGAAGCGGACCTCCCCTAAACACCCGGTGCACTGCCGCTTTTCGCGGGCGGTGTGGAAAAACTGGCCGTGGTTTGATAACGAGCGGCCGGTCGGGCCGCCAAACCGCGCCCAACGCCGCAAATTCTTCCAGACAAGCCTCGGGCAACCGAAAAGCTTTGAGGCGTTTTCGATAACCACCAATTATTTTAGCGCCCGCCCCAGAGCGGCCCGCCAGCGCCCCGCGCGCCACGAACGCATTTTACGCTTAAGGACACCGATCGTAAACGACTCGAACTTTGACAAGGAATAGATTTACTGCCTTTTCACCCACATTTCACGGCACAAACCGTCAGACGAACCCTCCGTGCACCTTAGGCACGGGGTCGCGTCAGTGAATTAACCCCCTAAGCAGGACCGGGCCCGAACCCGGTCAGGCCCGATCCGCCTCTGCCCTCCTTATTTTCCCCCTGTGTAAATAAAGAAGATAGAACGCGCGCCGAGATACCCCTCGGGAGGTTGCTAACGGCCGGCTAACAAGCCGGGCCGAGCCCGGCGTTAACTAATACTACTACTACTACTACTGGGCTGGGGGACTAAAAGCCGCTGCTCGCTGTTTCCTTATCAGGAGGTGGGCCCCACCTGGACCTGGGGCTGGGGCCAGGGCGCGCGGAATGATGGCCAGGCGTGTGTGGCATACCAGTAAGGTTAGGTACTCGTGGAATTTCCTCAGTATCAACGCTCGCACACTGTCCGCTAGTCTTTGACTATTTTCCCAGGCGTGAAGGTGAAGGTAAATAATGCTTTGTTTTGATTGCACCATCTTACCTAGCCGGAGGGCAACTGGTCACGGTCAGTGGCGATACCCCCCTCAGCTTGGCCTCGGCCAGCACCTGTTCAAAAGCCCCGCATACCAGGGAGCTTTCTACGTATTTTTTGGCCCTGGTGCCTTTAACGCACGCCCCGTGCACAAAATGTGAGTCTTGGGAGGCCGAGTAGGAACGCTTTTCCGACTGGTTACTGGGATCAGTAAGCTGGCCTAGACGGGCCTTATCGTAGCCCTTGGCTAGCCATCAAGTCATCGCACCCTAGACCTGCCTGTAATGGGATGTGGCGGTGACTAGCCATACCACCAAGTGACTAAGGGGTTGAATGCAACGCAGATAGTGGGTACGCTCATGCCATTTCCGGGAGTCCTTCAGGCATTCATCCACTTACTGCAGATCCTTGCAAAGGATTAGCGCCAATGTGTTGGCAGACGAAGGTTACGCAGGCTTACTGTGCTTTTATACCGCGAGATAAATAATTGAAGTTAGATAGTGTCACGGCCAGGGTTAGTATAGTATAAAGGCTAGTCTATTGGCACCTATCGACGAAGATTCTACTCTGAGGAGAAGAAAGGAAACAAACAAAGTTCTGAGCTTGACGCGACGTAGATAAAGGTATCACCCTGGTGGGTCGTTGGTCAGGGGTCAGGGTTAGGGTCTGGTGATCTCATGTTCCAAATGTCACACCTGGCAATAGGTTTTTGAGATTCAGCGCCACTACTCCCTTTGCCAATTTTGAAGCTTCGTCTATGAACGAAAGAAAAAGGGAAATGTCGAATGCATTTGAGACTGCAATGGCTTATAGCTAGTAGCCCAAATAACCGAGGTGCTGTCCACACAAATCCAGATCCGGGCGCCAGGCTGGGCCTTGGCTGCCGCCGATATAAGTTTATACACTCGTTACAAGTAGAATACGTCAATTGTACGTATAATTACAAGCGTTAAAACCTTAACCCAATATGCGATAAATACCTTTCACCGGTGTGCAGCATTTAACTCAGGCGAACACCAGATTATACAGTGGGCCTCAAGCCCTTCAGGATCATTAACGTATAGAAAACCCCATTCTGCGTAGCAATTCTGCATACAAGCTGCATGCGCAGCTGCTCCGGCTATTCGTCGATGGAGCTGATGTTCGCCGGAATCGCTCGTCTTTTCCCGTTTAATAGGGTAACCGTCGATAATTTTAGCGGCGTGCGGAATGGCGGTAACGGCGCTAACCGTTGCAAAAAGGGTAAAAACGATGGAAGTTTTCATCTTGCTATAAATATCATAGCGGGGGTAAGAAATTTTGAATGGTAAAGAGAGGGTAAAAACGAAAGCAGAGCAAAGTTTGCGAATGAATATTGGTTTTAAAAAAGCTTTGAAATCGATAAACTAAATTGATTATTTTCTTTTCAAAGTAACTTAACGCACCTTTATTTATTTATTTTCCATTATAACCTTTGGCATATTATTTTTTCGCTTCTTCTTTTATCCAGGTAACTACTATAAATAGCTGTATATATATAGCTTCAAGTTTATTTTAATTTAATTATATAAGCTTTTACACTTATATATGTGGATTATGCGTAGTTATAACGTAACGTTAGTTAATAAATTAATTATGCAAATATGGAAATCTTGCTTAATCTTTTAAGCGTGTTTTAAATAACTATATGTATTTTTAGTTTTTCCGTTCCAAAATACGCTACGATCAAAACGTTTGTCACATGAAAGAAAACCCTTTATGTCACGGCCAGGGTAAGCATAGCACGGAAGCTAGTCTATTGGCGTCTATCGACGAAGATTCTACTCTGAGCAAAAGAAAGGAAACAAACAAAGTTCTGAGCTTGACGCGACGTAAATAAAGGTATCACCCTGGTGGGTCGTTGGTCAGGGGTCAGGGTTAGGGTCTGGTGATCTTATGGTCCAAATGTCACACTACCCCCTTCCAAACCTCGTATGTCGACGCAGGAGATCATGCGAGGCTTTTGTCAAGTTAACCATGTCGTCGCTTTTTCCTTTTACCGTTCAAATCTCCATGCTCTGCCACATTATCCTCCTGATTCGGTTCGTCCAACTTATCCTCGGCAGCGGCTTTTATCCAGATTGCCAATCGCTTCGGCGGTCCTGCGGCATCTTTGTACTTCTTGTGGAAGTCGTCAAGGGCTGTCGCTGAATTCTTGAAGTTTTCAGCCGGGTACCACGTGTCGTCTGGATCACATCCTTGCCATGCGACCTGGTATTGCAATGTCTTACTCCGGCCAAATAATCGGGACGCTAGAACTTTATCGACCACAAACTCTGGTTCTCCGTTGATCTCTTCTGGCGGAGGCGGCTCTCTTTTCTGTTGTGGTAATGGGTCCATTGCGGCTTTGCGGAGGCGGTCTGCGTGGAACAAGTTTTTTCCTTTAAACGATTCAGGTACGTCCAAAATATAGCTATATCCTCGTTCTTCTAGAATCTGCCATGGTCCGGTCCACTGTGAATCCAGTCTGGTCGTCGGTGCGGTCGTCGGAAACCCTTTTTTCTTGACGAAAACATAGTCGTTAACGCCAAAATCTACTGGTCGCCGCTTTTTGTTGGCTTGTTCTTCCTGCCTCGCCTGCGTTTTTAGCGCGTTTTGGCGAGCCAACTCTTGGACTTCTTTAGTCTGGCGGACGATCTGCAGCGCTTTTCGTTTCTGGTCTGAATCAACGGTCGTGGTTGGCAGGTCGGTGGACAGCGGGTTTCGGGGTTCGGTCCCGAGCACTACCTTTAACGGGCACATACCAAGGCTGGAATGCCACGCGGCGTTGTGGGCAAAATCCAAAGCAGGCAAATGTACGCTCCAACTGGTCTGGTATTTGTCGATATAAAACCGCAGCTTTTGGTCCAGTTCCTGGTTGGTTATCTCTACGGCACCTTGTGTTTGAGGGTGCAGGGCGCTGCCGTGTCGGTGTTTAGTACCCGTGAGTTCATTTATCGTTGCCATGAATTCGGAGATGAACGGCCCGGCGTTGTCGCTAATCCAAACGAAAGGTAGTCCTAGGAAACGGTATAGGTATCGGTAATATCGGGAGGCCAGGATTTCTGCTGTGTCGGTCTTCTGTCCTGGGATGGTGGCTATCAGGCGACTGAACTTGCAAACAAACACCCACACGTAGTCGTATCCGAACTTGTCTTTGGGCATGTCCTTTCCGTCAACTGCTACATGTTCCCAAACGTAATTCGGTATCGGTAGCGGATGTAATAGGCCCGGGGTCTTGTCGTGTCTGCCTTTATTTCGCTCGCAGTCGTGACAGTTTTTAATGTATTTCCGAATGGTTTGACTCATGCCCTCCCAAAAATACTGTCTTTTAATCATTTGTATCGTCTTGTTCTGTCCTGCGTGGGCGAATATTTTGGGCTCGTGAGCTTCACGGATCAGAGCGGTCCTCAAAAAGATCTGTCCGTCTACAGTCGTTTCCGGGACTACTAGTTTTCCTTGGTGTTGGCCTAGCTTTTGCTTTTCGTTCTCTTGTCGTATTAGGTCTACCAAATCTGCGCCGCTCACCACGTGGGCGTTTGGGTCGGCAGTGCTGACGGCGGCCACCGTAGGTGTGATTTTTTCAGGTGGGATTAAAGTTATTGTTCGTTCTTCTTTTTCCCGAGCTTTAACTGTTGGAAGGTCTGCCGTCTTGCGGGACAGGGCATCGGCGGCTATGTTGTCTTTGCCGCGGCGGTACTGAAACGTAATGTTGAAATTGGCCAGGAAATCTGCCCAACGCACCTGTCGAGTCGAAAGGAGTCGTTTTGTGGAATAGTAAACTAAAGCTTGGTGGTCTGTAACCACGAAAAAGCTTGTCCCCAATAATTCTGGTTCGTAATGTTCCAGCGTTTGAACCACTGCCAGCAGCTCTCGGTCTTGGATCGGGTATGCGCGTTCTGCTGGGGTCATCGTTTTTGAGAAATATCCCACAGGTTTCCATTCTCCACCCGGTTGCTGTTGCCAGATTGCTCCGCCGGTCGCGTTGCGTGAGGCGTCGGTTTCTACCTTGGTCGGTCGGCCTGGGGTGAAAAATGCCATAACCGGTGCATCGCAGGCTAAACGTTTCATTTCCTCAAATGCTCGCCTCTGTTCGGGGCCCATAGCGAATTTGGCGTCTTTCTTCAACAGTCGGTTCAACGGCTCAGCGACGCTGCTGGCATGGTGGCAAAACATTCGAATGTAATTGCACAATCCCAAAAAGGAACGCACGGCTGTTTTGGACGTGAGGTCTTCGAACTTCCAATCGCTAATTGCCTGCAGTTTGTCTGGATCGATACGGATGCCCAGACCTGCGTCCATAACGATGCCAAGATAATCGACCGTGGTAACGTTGAATCGAGACTTTTTAATATCTCCCTGGAGGTCGACCCGGCTTAATCGGTAAATAACCTCTTCTACTTGGTCCCAATGTTCTTCTTCGTTTCCGTCGGAATAAACCAAAACATCGTCGGCGTATGCGCTGGCGAACAAGTCCAAAAGTTCATTCAGCTGAGCGTTGATAAAAGATTGCCACCAAGCTGGGCCGACCTTTAGCCCAAAGGGAAGCACCTTCCATTGAAAGGTGCCCTGTCGGGTGCGAAAAGCAGTGAGGTACTCTGAGCCAACCGCCATACGTAACCGGTTGAAAGCTCGAATAATGTCGATTTTTGTAAACCTCTTTGCATTGCGACAATTAAAAATAGTTCCGTTGACATCCGGGGCTGGTACGAATCGATCTTTCAAAAACTGGTTGATCCATCGGTAGTCGGTGCAAAAACGGCGTTCTTTGGAGTGTGGTTTAGGTACGAACAGGACAGGCGCCGGGTCGGCCTGCATACAGGGTTCGATAAACCCAATGCGCAGCAGCTCGTCGACTGTTTCCCTTTTCGAGCGGCAGGAATTCCACAGGTGTCCTGTACGTCGGAGGCGATCCTGTTTTCGGCTTGTCTAGCTCCAAAATTACATCGTGCCCTGGGCGATGTGGAGGCAGGTTGGTGGAAGCTGCTTTCGAAAAGAATCCCTCCAGGTGAGCGAGTCGGGATGGCAGTTTGCTTCGGACCAGTTCGACATGGTCGGGGTCTTCATTTTCCGGGAACGGGATCGGTTCTCCCTTGTTGGTTTTCCATTGGTACGAACGGCCGACGGCAGATAGGCTGATGGCGGGTTTTTCGGGTCCAATTTCTAACGTGATGGGCTGCGTGGGTAATGGGCACGATTTCCATCGCTTTTGTCGGGGGTCGGTGTCCAGCTTGTGTTGAAGGGCGGCTATATTTACAACGGTTTGGTCCTCACTCAAAACAACCGGGGTCGGTCTGGGTTCTAAAGAGGTTGTTTGGCGCCACGGTCGTCGAAGTATTTGCACCCTTTTGGTTTC
The DNA here is from genome assembly GCF_004337985.1 of Pyricularia pennisetigena. Taxonomy (NCBI): domain Eukaryota; kingdom Fungi; phylum Ascomycota; class Sordariomycetes; order Magnaporthales; family Pyriculariaceae; genus Pyricularia; species Pyricularia pennisetigena. Next base: position 219,030 of record NW_021940924.1, on the reverse strand, counting down.
CTGTTCGAATGCTCGGTCGCGCCGCTCTGCATCGGCTTGCGCAGCCGGATCGGGTTTGTCCAACATGTTCGGAAGTCTGATGGCTGGCGAGAATTTTGCCAACGATGGTGTCGTTTCAGGCCATGCGAACGTTTGCGTTTTCGGGTGGATCCAAACATCCTGTTCAACTAGCCAATCCTGCCCAATAAACATATCATGTCCACTTTCCGTCACGTAAAACATTTGGTTGCTGAACCGGCGTCCATCGATTTCCAAGGTCGCTTTTAGTTTGTGCGTAATGCGTCCTGCGTCCTGTTTGCGGTAGTCCGACAAAAGTAGCGGGGTTTTTAACCTTTGAAGCCGGGCTCCCAGCCGTTCTGCGGCTTGTTTAGCGATTGCTGGGCTGATCAAAAGAGAAATGTCAGCTCCGGTGTCACAAAGAGCTTTAACTGATAGTGCTACGCCATTAACCTGTATCTGAGTTCGAATGATGAAAGATTTAGGTCGTGGGTTACTACCAATCTGAGCTATCGTAGACATCTGGACCACCGAGGAGGCTTGCGGCGGTCTCACTCTTTTCCCGATCGCTTTTGCTCGTCACTAATGCTGTGGTTGTCCTCAAAATCCAAGGCCCTGACTGCTTTCGTTTTATTGGGGCATTCAAATGATTTGTGTCCTTCTTTCCCGCACGCGAAGCAAGTGTTGGCTTCCCAATGAGCCATTTTTTCAGGTTTTGTCAAACCTCGTCCTGTGGCTTCTGTTGTTTTGGGTGCCATGTCGCTTGTTTCTCCTTTGCTCGGGTTTCTGGATTCGTAATAGCGTCCTCGATTGCTTTTCCCGTTTTTGTCTGGGCTGTAGGGGGATCTTTCTTTTCTGTCATTACCGCGAATTTTCTGTCTTCGCTCCTCTCGTTCCCGATACGCTCGCTGAGTGCTGTGAGCTGCATCGGCCACCAAATTTGCGAATTCTTCATAAGATATTCTGGGGTCCTTGCTGTCTCGTAACAGCCGGTGATCGAGGTCTGCCGGGATATGTTGCCACAGCGTAGTTTTGCGTTCTCCTGCTGGTACTCCAATTTTATCGGCAAGAGCATTCACCTCCGCAATGAAACTGTAAACGTCATTGCCCGGTCTGCATTCAAAATACATTTTTGATAGCTTTTCCCATGCTTCGGACGCTTGATTACTGTTATGGTACACCGTGGCCAAAACCTGGATCATCTCTGCTACGCATGAATACGGTTGGGTCTCTGAATTGTATCTGGTCTCCAGCATCGTTGCTGGTCGGTCGTCCAACAGGCTGAACAGTTTTGCCATGCGGCTTCGTTCAGTTCGGAAGGTTGTGTTGTCCTCTTCGAAATAATCTGCTAGTTTCGTAATCCAACGGTCAAAAGTGGTTGAACTGCCGGAAAATGTACCTGGATCTGATCCTCTACTTTTGGCTCTTTCACTGTAGTGCGGGTTGGCTGCTTCTTGGCTATGGCCGTACGGCTTAAATGCTTTCCTGCTGGCTAGGCCGGTCGGTTCGAACCTGGTGCCTCCAAAGGCGCTATTTTCGGGTGTGGCTTGTCGGGCTTCCGGTTGGTTGTTCTGTCGTTCGGTTTGCAGGCGTGTGATAACTGCCTGTAGCCTAGCGATCTCGCTGGCTAGGTCATTTCCGTCTGCCATCATATTGGGGTTTGCTTCCGGCGTTGTATGCCTTGCTTCTGCAAACTCGAATTCGTCTAAATTCTCCTCGGGCGTTTCTATGCTAGGCCACGCGGTGTTCGAAAGGGAATCAACTTCGATTTCGTCTTCGAGGGTGGAATCGGTGTTTGGCGTGAAATCGGTTTCACTCTCTGGTCGGGTCGGGTCGTCGGTGGAGCGATCTGTTTGCTCCGTCTTGTTCGAAATCAACCTTTGTGATTTCCTGCTCGCAGGTGGATGGTCCTTCAGCCTGGGCATAGGTTGGGGTCGGTCTGGGTTTGAAGTTGACGTCTTTGTCAATCTCCGGTCGGGTCTGGTCTGTCGAGTGCGGATTTATTTTCGTCGCTCGCCAGCGGCGTGAAGATAGGTTGTTGTGCCTTATTTGTTAATCGCTAGGCCAGCGATTCTTTTGAGAGTAGAATTGTGTCACGGCCAGGGTAAGCATAGCACGGAAGCTAGTCTATTGGCGCCTATCGACGAAGATTCTACTCTGAGGAGAGGAAAGGAAACAAACAAAGTTCTGAGCTTGACGCGACGTCGATAAAGGTATCACCCTGGTGGGTCGTTGGTCCAGGGTCAGGGTTAGGGTCTGGTGATCTCATGGTCCAAATGTCACAACAATTATGTCCTAATTAACCCGCAATATGACCTATGCCCCTACGCGTTATGGATGGATCGACGAATGTGGAAAAGCTGAGAAGGCAGCTGCGAAAGGCAGAGTAACGCGCAGAAAGAGAGCAACAACGTGCGGAAAAAGCGGATAAAGAACGACAGCGGGAGCGACAACGCGCTGATGCGGCAGAATAACAAATTCAACCGACTACAATTAACGAATACATCTTTGCCTTGCATAGTTTGGTTTTCTCCCGTTTCGAAATTAAACAGGACCGGAAACTGACCTCGAAGGGATCCATCACCAACCCGCGAAACAAATGGTGTCCCACGCGTATCCAGCCATGGTCCGACTTTATTTAGCAGCAGAGAATAACATTCGGTACAATTTACGACACCTTCCCTGCCGATAGCCGTATTTTTGAGAATCGAGCCTTCCTCACCGGCTTAGGAAAAAGAATTTCGGGGCGCAGGATATCAGACGAAAAGACGCTCGAATCCTTCCTCCACATCAGTGTCGAGGATCCAATCAAAGCGATTATAGACCAGTTCAGGGAGGTGGAAAAAGTTAGAAGCACGTTCGACCTGGGAAATGGGATAACTTTTGAAAACCATGCATATACCATCAGCGATATTGCAAATAAGGTCGTCTACCGCGATACCCCATCGACACCACCGGCTACTCCAAACCACAATCTCGACCTCAATCGGCTACGACCCGATCAGATCTGTGTTTACCGATCCGACAACGCGGGCTCGGAAAGACGCACAATAATTTACATTTCCGAGTACAAACCGCCCCACAAGCTAACCGCGCCGCACCTTCGCCTTGGTATACGCCCGATGAATATTTACACGGAAATGCAGCCGCCATTACGCAAACGTACCATTACATAATCGAAGGGGGATTTGAATATGGGTTTTTGACGACGGGTGAGGCGATTGTGTTTTTTAAAATCGACTGGTCCGAGCCTGAAACGCTTTTTTATCACCTTGCAGAGCCCAATGCTGAAATGTTGGCCCATCCGAATTATTTTCACTTGTGCACGGCAGTCGGTCAATATTTGGCCTTTAGTTTCATGGCGCTGGGTTTGCCAGGTGAACAGCGATTGCGCGGACAAGACGAGCGGCACCAAGCGACTGAAAAACTCAAAACGTGGGCGGAAAATTTCGAAACGACGCTACGATCGATTCCGGAAAACGAGCGATACGCGCCGAACAGCTCACCCGGCTACCAACCTAAAATATATAAAAGTGTCGATCGATTTCCGTATTTACTCCGGAAAAGAAAACCTCGGCAAGTGGGAAATGAACCCAACAAGGAAAAGGCACATAGAGAGCCAGGAGAATCATCAGACGACGAATCAGCACGGGGTTTGCCAAATACGCCGAGTCCGGCAGAACGGCGCATGCGTCAAGAAGTTCGGGGGGGTCGGGGAACTCGACGCAGCGAGCGGATTTTAGCCCAACGGCCGCGGGGCGGGGGCGGAGGAGGAAGCAGCGAGCAAGACAGGCCCTATTGCACACAAAGGTGCCTGTTAGAGCTCGTCCAGGGCGGGTTCCTCGACGCGAAATGCCCCAACGTGGCGCTATACAAACAGCCCAAATCGGACAGCAACCGCCATTATGGCTTGAGCCGCGCCTGTGTTCGTCACCCAATAAATCACGCCCATTTCCTCTCTCTTCTCCTCAAGCAGCTGAAATGGACACTAGACGATGGGATCACGCCTTTGGGGCAGGGAGGTGCACGCGGCGTATTATTTAAGATTTGGCTAATTGAATATGGTTATACCTTTGTCGACAAAGGCACGATTCAGGCATTTGTCAAAGACCTGGAGCACGAGGCGGCGGTTTACAAACGGCTGCATCCCATCCAAGGTATATATGTGCCCGTCTTCCTCGGGGTCGTCGACCTTCGGTCGATAAACAGGATATATTACTATAACCACCGGGTTTACGTAGTACATATAACGCTTTTGTCCTGGGGCGGATGTGATTTTGACGTGACAGAAATTGTGGGTAGTCGGGAGAGAAAGCTCGAAAACAGGGCGATGCAGTCGATGCAGGTAATATATAAATTGGGAGTGGCCCACAAGGATGTGCGAGGGGCAAACATGCTTTTCAACGCGGAGATTAGCGGTGTTATGATAATCGACTTCGAAAGGGCACTGCTGTTTGAGCCACCTCGACCTCCGTTGGTTCAACTAGTGTCGAACAAACGAAAACGGAAGCCAGATGTGGTATATCCCAGCAAGTCGGGGAAACCGGTTGGTCGAAGTCAAGTTAGCAGGGTATTTTCCGAGGACATCGGGCTGATAAAGATGGCCTTTGACAGGCCGCAACCGTCTTAACACGAATAATTTGACCTGGAGAAGATTGCTACCAGCTAATTTAAGCCGTAGCGGGTATATACGCCGGGGCAGCGCTAACGAACAAGAAGAGTGTGGCTGTGTAAAATTCTAATCCGAATGCGAAAATGATCCTAAATCTATGTTTGTCTGTTTTGTACTTAATTTCTTCTCCTTTCTCTTTACCTTCCCGTTCGTTTTTTTCTAAACCAGCCTTGCAAACAACCGGGCCTAATTTATGCCATTTTGTAAACAGACAAATAATAGCTGGCTTGTTAACCACGATCGCATGCAAATGTTTTAAACAGCCGCCGGTCTGTACGCGCCGGGATGGGGACTGCAACTGTCGGCGTCGCAGCCGAGTTCTGGACCGTTCGGAGGACGATTGCATCTACAATCCTTATCACTGCGCTATAGCGTAACGTTAGTTTTAGGCGGTGGTACGGGCTTTTGTAAATCGAAGGGCCTTGGGCTGAATAAAACCTCTTTCTGGCATCGTTGTGCGCACCCATGGACTTTTGGGGCTTTTTTTTCGAGAAAAGACGATAGAGAACAAATACAAGCCGACAGTTACGACATCTGCGACATTTACAAATGATGATGCATGCCAAAGTCCAGTCCTAGTCAAAGGATTAGCAGCCGTCAGAACAGACAAATATGAACAAACATACCATTTATTTGCTAGAAATGATGCCGATACCTACCTGCAGCCTGCAAAGCAGCGAATAGTCGACGTCGTCTTCGAACGTCTCTGCGCGCGGCGTCTAGGCACAAAACCATCCCCACATGTCCTTATTATCGTTGCTGTTGCGCTGATGTTGGAAAAAAGCAGCAATCGCTATCCAGCCCTATCCTGACGATAAAACCTCCTATGGTCAACAGCGTGTAATAAACCGCCACCTTTTCTACCTTTCGGTACCCGCCCCGGCAGTAGGGCCAGAAGATAAACATGCAAATGACGACCGACAGGCACGAAACCGTGAGGATTAAGATCTGCGGTCACGGTTTCGTCGTCTCGTTTCGGACCAGGCGCGCATGCCGTTGCGCATGGGAAACACCTTGGTGCACCTTGGCGGCATCGAACATAATCAAGACGGTAGACATCACGGCTACGACGATCAAGCTGCAACTGAAACTGACTCCGCGCAGCCCAAATTTGGCCATCCGGACTTCTACTTTTATATTTTGCCTGCAGCAGAAAAAGGAATATTAGCTTTCGATGCAACGATCAAAAAGTAAAAAAGGCATCAATCACGCCGTAAAAAGTCTTTGGCCTGCATTTTGGCTGTCCTAGACTCCAAATCCTAGATTTTTCGTGCCGACATCTGTTCATACCTATCGAGCTACCGCCGTCGCTTCGGTAGGGCTGCTCATGGTGTCGGCTTCTGGCGGGTTGCTTTTGGGGGGGGGGGGGGGTTGTTATTGTATGAAAAGTGCCTGGACCAATTTCGAAAGCACCCTGGACTCCCGAGACTTTATACCGCTTGGGGGCCGAACAATGGACAGGATTTAGTGGAAACAACCTTTATGCTAGGGCATTCATTTCCAAAATTTCGGTCATGCCCGCTTCCCTTGCCCCTTTTTCCTTTTCTTCATATTTTTGCGCGAACAAAAACACTTAAGTACTACCTACCTTTTCCTCTTTACCTTTTTAAGTATTTCGTTATTGTCGCTCACGCTTTTTTTTCAATTATTAATAATATTAGTCAAAAATTTGTCACATTCACCAAAGTTACGCAGACCGCAAATCAGAATGAATGTGATCGACAAGGCTGTTGGAGGGATCGTAATGGAGTCAATCAGGGCGGCGCCACCGGATGCCATATACAGGGACCAGACACGGCAACGTAATTTCGGGGAGGCCGGCAATTGACACATGGGAACACATCCGGCCTCTCTCTGGAATTGCTTGAGCCCAATCAAACGCAAAAGCTATTAATAAACTGCAGGCGAGGACGCCGTACAGGTGGTGTGGTTGCATGGGGCATCACCGTTGTAACTTCAATTTAGACTTTTTTTTACCCTTCTCGACTAAAACAAGCTGCGGGAATCAAATTGAACCAAGTTACATAGCTGCTAAATTATTTTGATTCATTCCACTTCAGCGTCAAATGGAGTGCAACACACTTTGCCATAGCAGGGAAAATCTCGCGTGCACTGGCTGAATTTACGCGCAGGAATTCGAGGTATGGGGGTCGGAAAGAGCCAATGTATGTCGCCGTTGTACAGGTTCTCAGGGGCTCATTTTGGCGGGACATTCAGTATAATTTTCAGAAAGGCTAACAAAGCCAAATTTAGTTAAACTATAAAATGCTCAACATCGAAATTGCACCTGACTTATTCCCGTCTTTCTTTGCTGTTTTTTCTCGCAATTCGCCCAGCATGCCACCAAATACACAGCTTCAATCTGTGGCGGCTTTTACGCCGCAACCTTCCTCCATAACTGTCGTTCTCGGGTCCAGGATCGAACCGTGGCTCACAGAATCATTGAGACGCATCAAACCCAATAAACCGCTCAATAGCGTTGCTGAACATCAAACATGCCTTAACAAAGTTTTGTCATCGCCGAACACCATTTGGATCTTGGCATCCCTGATGCGAAAAGGCTCAAAATCCGAATCGGATCCCGAATTTTATCTTGTTAATATCGAGGCAAATGTTGTTCTTGTCGATATCCCATGCGATGAAGTTGTGTTCAAACTGACTTCGAACACAACAGACACCCTAATCAAGTATTATCAGGACGTCTATTGTGTTGACGCCGAGGAGAAAAAACAGCACAAAAGGCTGCTTGAGGATTTTATCGAAGCTATCAACCGTTACACTTTCCGCATGCCTGCTGTTATGCTTAATGGGTTGGAAAAGGATGGTGCTGGCGAGCCACTTTGTGGGCAAAGCCGTAATGTCAAAACCAGGATTTGGAATCTTATGGAACGCCTGTCACCCTCGCCCTTTAAAAAGGTCGAGCCCATTTCGGAATCGCCCTCACTGTCCACAGCCGCATTTTCTGCTAATTTATATCCCAAGCTTCCCATTAACAAGGTGGTCGGGTGGCAACCTGATTTGGATCCAATTCAAGCCCTTTCCCCATCCCAAGTCAATTGCGACCCTTTTTCGATATTATTTTACGGAGTTCCACCAATCTCTGCCTTCCCACCAATACCAAATCAGCTGGCTTCTACTGCTTCTAGCTTCGGTTATATTTCTGCTGCTCCGAAATACGAATCAGCTCCAAATTCAACGCATTTGGATCCGACGCCAAGAGGAGTAAGCGAATCTCCTCATTATTCTCGTCTGTTTGCGGCTCCGATATGCAATCCGGGAGGCCAACCTTGGTTAGCGGATCGGTTTGCTGAGTCTACTCGCCATAATGGTTTTGTCAAAGACATATTTGCTGGAGAGCATTACATATCCGGTCGCCAATCGGGCATTTCCGTTCACAATTATAGCGAGAGCTTTAACAACAGCCATACTAGCAGCGGCATTGACGGCTTTTCCAGTAGAGGGATTCCTAGAACCATTGGGAATTAAAGGACCTCGGTGTACATGCAGCGGACGTCGCCTGGGTATTTTGAGCGAAAATCTCAAATGAGCGAGCAAGTTTTATCTTTTATTTTATTCCTCTCCCACATAACACTTATCTGACTCCATCTACATAGGCTATCCAAGCTCTTTAAGAAAGTTCAAGACATGGAACGGCGCCTTGCCAACCTCGAAGCATCAACTTCATATACCCGACACAAGCCGAACTGTCGACAGGATTGTGGCTGTCCCTCACAGGTCGAATGGGCTGTTTTAAAATCGCGAATTGTCCATCTTGAGACGAAGCTAGGAATAAAAACAAGAACTTGCAGCAGAACTCAACAGGGAATGGACGTGGCCAGCAGGGCGAGTCGAAAGCGACGGAAGGTTGAGCAGCAACAGCCCGAGAGCCCATCGGAGGACGAAATATCTGATAATTATTAAAACACCCAAGTTACGTCTAGTAAACTACATATCTTTTTATTTGTTTGGATGATAATTAAATAAAATTGAGCAAACACTAGCGAGCAGTACCAAATGGTAACAAAACTCCTAACTGTTGGGAGCCATGCCATTGCGGTCTGTGAAACGACGATTAATTACCGGATCTGCTTCGACAGCGTCTTCAATATGTCTCCCGTCTTGACACTATCGAGACACTTTTTGGGGACCTTGCGCCTTCCATATCGCATTTTTGCCTTGCGAACCACCCTGAACAGGCACCTCGCCAGTACCAGAAGGCGAACGAGGCAAACGGATGGTAAAAAAGGTTAGGTAGTATTGGCAGGAAGCAGGCACACCGATTCGCGAATTTGCCAATTACGAGGCATAATTACAAGGTTACTGCGTGACAGGCCGCAAAGAGCAACTGTGTTATTTGTGCTGGGGGCAAGTGGTTTTTTCGCCCACCGATCACCTAAACCGATCGTTTCCAGTAATATCATACTTTTGAAAAAAAACAGCGACTCAGCACCAGCAGGGAAAAACGAAAGAGGATACAAATACTACTGGTAGAGGGTGACTTTGTCTCGATATGCTCTTCCTTGGGGTCTGGTTTTGTACATGTAACCACACAATATTTTGCTCGTTGCATACAGGGATTAAAATTTAAACCTACTTTCACAAATAGAAAATCTTATTTTTCACAAGCACCAATGAACGCTTAATAATAGCACCAACACATTGCAGGTGCGGCCAGGCTTTAGGTCGATGCATGGTCCGCTTGGATAAGGCACAGATATTCCGAGCATCACACAGGAATCGATTCCTATTGGTACCGAACAAGGGGTATATGCGCCTTTGCTACACCGCAACACCACTGGATGCCTTTATATGAAAGTCCGTCGAATTTCTGCTCCAAGGAACTGGCGAGTACGTAATACGCCTAAAGATCTCCCTGCAGCAAGTCAGAAATGAACTATGCGGCTGTATCGCTGGTCCAGGTTCACATTTTTGCGCCGCTGTCCAATTCGTCAAGTAGCTGGTGGAGGTCTTTAGTGGATTGAATATGAAATGCACACCAGAAAGCTTCCACCAGATACTTCGGAAAAGGCGCCGCCCCATTTAACTAACCTGGCTAAATGCAACAAGGATAGCGTTTCGACCCCTTGCCAACCGAAGAAAAGATGGTAAGGCCAACACACATGACATGGTCGTTTCCTTATTACGGGCCGAAACGTTACCGTCGGCGCGGATTGTCCCTCGGCACAAGCCGATAGTAATTTTAGTGCTGAAGCCCTTCCCCTCATATCGGAAAACCATTCTCGCTTCGGCTGCAAGATAAGCATGTCGCCATGCTTGGTAGGTGACAATACGGCGATGTTAACGACAACATCGGGAATGTGGCAAACGGACCAGAATTAGAGGACTTCGCCCTGCTATGCGAATGCGTTGGAGGTTGACAAAAGGAGGTCGTGCAGTTTCTTAGGGGCCTTGTACGCACTTTAATTGCTGAAGACGATGCAGAGCCCACCTTTTGTGAGGATTAGGCCCCTAGACCTACCCTCAGAATCACGACTCGGCTCCACACCGAGCCAGGGATCGGACAAGGATCCACTACCTCCGGATTTAAGCGCGTCTTTTGAGCGCGTCGTCGATTGTAATTTCTCTTTTCTCTTCAGTTTAGAATTTTCGTCGATAGCGCCTAATACACTGAGGTTCTCCAATGTATGCCTGGCCGTGACACTCAGTTGCTTTAACCCACTGTACTTTACCATAAGAACAGGTTACCCGATACCTTGATCGTTACACTAAATATAATTTCAGATTTAATTCCAACGCCAATATTATTTGTTTAATTTTAATATAATTTGAACTATATATTGGATAATTTTGCATCCTCCTAACAGGTGCGCGAATTAGATCCCGTATTAGTGCAATTGGCACAGCGCCGTTTGGTCGCAGGTTGCGCATTGTTTTCCTCCCCAAATTTACTATTAACGTTGGGCTCCACATCTCCGACCCCCCTAAAGTCCGGCCCCTAAAAATATCTACTCAGCCACGTCAACCCTTTATTTTATTTTATAAATATCTAGACGAATTTTTCACTTTAGAACTTGATTTTTAAAGATTTTTGCTCCAAACTTTCCAATGAAACAGTACACTGAAAATCAGCTTTTTGCTGCCATTTCTGACATAAGAAATGGCAAATCAGTTCACAAAACCTCGCAAAAATGGGGTATTCCTCGGAGTACCCTTCACGATCGTTTAAAGGGGGCCCAGTCAATTCAACAAGCGAAAAGATTTTGTCAAAGGCTTTCACAGGAGCAGGAGACCTATTTGGCAGATTGGGTACTTGCGCAGGCCGCGTTAGGCCTTCCGCCAACGCATCAAGAACTACGCGATTTTGCGGAACGAATTCTTCAGGCCGCCGGAGAAAGAAAAAGCCTTGGGAAACATTGGGTTAGCCGTTTTATAGCCCGATATCCAATTTTGAAAACCCAAAGGCCCCGGCGAATAGAAAATGCCAGGGCTAATGGGGCTACAACCGAGGTAGTTAAATCTTGGTGGTCCTATTTGAAAAATCCCGTTATCGATACTATAAAACCGGCCAACCGTTGGAATATGGACGAAACAGGTATAATGGAAGGCAAAGGATCTAATGGCCTGGTGTTAGGGCGTAATAAAATCCGGCCATTACAGCGAAAAGAGCCTGGAACGCGGGGTTGGACGAGCATAATCGAATGTGTATCAGCTACGGGGGCTGTTATACCTCCCCTCGTTATATTTAAGGGGAAAAACGTACAGCAACAATGGTTTCCAGCTGATTTAAGTCTTTTCGATACCTGGCGATTTCATGCAACCGAAAACGGGTGGACAAATAATGAAACAGGTATCGAATGGTTAAAAAAGGTGTTTATTCCGTATACCCAACCTTTAACTCCTGAAAAGCGGTTATTAGTTTTGGATGGCCATGGATTACATATAACGGACGAATTTATGCTTCTTTGCTTGCAAAACAATATTCAACTCCTATATTTACCCCCTCATTCGTCACACGTTCTTCAACCATTGGATCTATCGGTTTTTGGGCCGTTAAAAGAAGCTTATCGACGTCAACTTGGATTTGTTAGCCAATTTTGCTGTTCAACAGTTATTGGAAAACGAAATTTCCTACTTTGCTATCGAAAAGCCAGATCAAAAGCATTTATAGCAAAAACCATTCAATCTGGTTGGCGTACGACGGGGTTATGGCCGGTGAACTTGGCAAAACCACTTTTAAACCCTTTTTTATTAGAAAATAGCAACGCCAACGTCGAAAAAGGTCAAAATAACGGCATCCAAAGGGATAAAACACCGGAAAATCCAACCCAAAAAATTAACGACCAGTCTTTACTTATTTGGAAAACCCCTAAAACGACCCGAGATATTCGACTTCAACTACAGGAAATTTCCCGGTCCGAAAAAAGTAACGCCACTTCACGGCTTTTGTTTGCAAAAGTCCAAAAAAGCTTCGAAACCAAGGATATCTTATTGGCTGAAGCTCAGCAAAAAATCAGTTTGTTAAAAGCAAAATTGGAGGCGGTATGGCCGGTCAAAAGGAAAAGGGTAATTCCGGATCCCAACGAGCTTTTGGTCAGCAAAAAAAACGTTTATGAAGCACAGGAAAATAATAGGGACTGTTTAGAGGATTTGAACGATGGAGAAGAGGTTAGCGAACCGGGAGAGCCTGACAATGATTGTATTATTGTGCGTTGATAGTTTTACATTTAAATCGGTTTATAAAAGGGGTATTTCGTCGTTACATTTTTTAAGGGGGCCGGACTTTAGGGGGGTCGGAGATGTGGAGCCCAACGTTATATTTCGCATTTATTTAAAGAAAGGATTGGCACAGGTTGGGATCAATGCGAATCTTCACCCAGAGCAAGAAAAAGGAATGCAAGTTTGGAACAAAATTTTCAAAGACGATGAATGGCTCAATACGGTGATGAACCAAACGTACACACATGTTTCGCCACCCATCCCGGTTCTGATAGGCTACGACATTCTCAAGCTTTACAAAGGCAGCGACGAGCGAGTGTATCTCTTATTTACCGCAAACGATTGGGACGGCGATATTTAATATGCCCCGGATATTCGCCATTCGCTTAAACCACATAAATATGACAAGGAATCGCACGAAGTTAGCATCGAAGGCACCAAGATAATAATCGCTTTGGAGCGTTGTAATATGGAAGAGCTGAAATTGAAAGAGCCTCAAAAGCTATTTCATTTGACAGGCAAATCCAAGGATAAACCAGAGACCGCTGCTTTGTATTACAATGAGGACGTACCTGTTCGAATCGGCGAAGATGAGATAGGTGGAATTAGGGACAACGATCGGCTGCTAGTTCAGGATCTGTCGACGATCATGTCCAAGTTCAGGGATGGCAAGCCGGTTATGAGATATATACAAAAATATGGGGGTACGCCTCCCAGTCGTATGATTCCGATGCGTAAGCCAATTTTGGTAAAAAACGAAAACACAAAGGTGGAGCGTGTGTTTTGGAACATTATTGCGTCATAGCATTGCTGCTTTTTGTCATTGGACCATTGTTTTCCTTTTTAACCTTTAACACCATTTAGACTACATTTTTTGGATAGCACCGTACCTTTGCGTTATTGTTGGTATATTTCCTTATTTATATGACATTTCCTGAGTGGTTCCAAGCTACGGACCTGTCCCATCTTTGCTTTTGAATATCGCTTCCGGCGGAGCGAATACCTTTGCGCTTTAGGAGAGCTAGCTACAGTATCAGGTAACACTATGAAACGCCTACAAATATTATTTCGAGCCTGCCATTTACCGATGCTCCAAGAACATCTCAAACGATGCTTTGTTATTTTAATGAATTTTACCCCTCCCGCTATACGTGTTATCGAGTTCCTTTCTCACAATGGCAAGCAACCTTGAATTGGCGACTATGTGGCTGAGTTTAGGACTTGGACGCAGCCTTTCTGACTGGATTTTACCGCTCGCTTTGTAAAGCAAGCAATAGGCCCGACCGACGTTTTCAATCGTCTCTTCGAAAGGCAGAGTGAAAGACAATGGTGTGGCCACGTTATTTTCTGATTTGTGTATGTTTGCTACAGTTTTCAAACAAACTGCTAGTTTGACGGACCGAAGAGTGCTTCCCATGGCAGTTGGATATTTCTGTCTAAAGAAGGGCTGTATCAGATTCCTGGTTTCAAATCAATAAATGAGATCTTTTGTCTGTAAATTACCTTTGAAGATAAATAAATTCAGGCAAATTACCTGCTTTTTGAAGTTTGAATTTACGCCTTAACAATATAATTTTGTAGCTGGAAATGATAACAGGGTTAACGGGTTATTTTTAGTGCAATCTAATCCATTTCCAAATAATATGGGAAACTCAGAAACGTTCGAAGGATATGGAGGACCAATCTTGGTCAGTTTGACCAATTGGAAATGTAAATTTCAGCCAAAGACTATTACTTTTAAAACTCCAACAAACATGGAATAAACAGCATTATAAAAAATAGCCTTCCACAAGCGGGAAGTCGAAGTTTCAAAACCACAAATCGATCCATTACGGCCCACCAAAAGGAAGCAGGTTTCTCCCGATCCAAACGAAGCCTTCGTAACTATCCGGCACTTCCAACGCCCATAAAGGAAAGCGAGAGTGGAAACGCTTGAAGCATTCAATTTACCAGAAAAAGCGCCTTTTGGATATTGCGTCGTAGCATTGCTAGCCTAGATTTGACTAAGTGGATAGGGATCGCGTAGGTAAAGTTGGGGTAAAGCGTGCTTTACTTATTAAAAAACTGCGTAAATGATGAAAATTACTAACCCTAATTTTAGATACTGTTGGAGAGATTTATAACAGGAAATATTACATTATGTTAGTCAAAGCAAATTCTTTTCCTCTGCCATATTTTTGAGTAACAAAAAGCCTTGCAGTTCTGGTAGTACTTTTAATGCACATAGTTAGTAGCTTTAGCTATTTCTAGCTCGCATAAGTAATAAGCATGACAAATGCTTTGACATAGTTAATATAACTTATTAATATTTCATTAAATAAAAATTGATTTTCAGCCTAGGATGATACGGTATATCTGTCGTGTAACGTGGTGTAAAATGTTGAAAAATAATAAAAAACTTCAAAACTGTTGGAATAGAGGGAATCGCGGTCAATATCAACAATAGAGCGATGATCCACGTGCGATGCCCCACAGGCCAATTGCACGTGACTCACCCGCCCAATTGCGGGTATAAGACGGAAGGACGTTCAGAAGCTCACCTGTTGTGAACGTTGGTTTTTCATATAATAGAATCTACAAAGGAAAGGTGGCTGCATGCCTTATGTACATAATGAATAGTCCGTAGAACTGCGGCGCATTTCCCTTGTTTCCAGCTTAATCCCTATATGAGTGTTTCATTCGTGCGTGATATATGTATCAACTGTAGGTTTGGATCGCAAGGGGTCTGAACTTGAGTCAAGTAGGGCGGAATGCGTGTCACTACACGGAATTAGTTCCGTTGCGTGCCGGTTGCGGAATTCTGGGGCCGGATGCGGGCGTTTACACGCAACATCACCTCTAAACAGTTTTATAGAATATACAATAAATACCTTTATATCCGTATAACAACGTTCTGTCGATCGATCGACATTACGAACGGCCTATCAACAAAAACATAATTTAAATTAACGAATAAAAAGTTTTAATTTTCTCATTTAAAGCCAAACCGGTAGCTTTTAGTTAAGATAATATGCTTCGTAAACTTTTAAAGTTATTTAAAATTCTATCTTAAAAGCTTTACCACCTCACCATTTAAGCCTTCTTCCAAACAAACCTCCTATATAAATACCCAGAATTCCACAAGTATTGTTAAAATGCAATTATCAAACCTTTTTAAAGCTTTTATTTTCATAATACCTGGTATTCCCTTAACGGTTGCTCTTCCCACCTCAACCTCTACCGGCCATATAAAAAGTATTAACTTACCGGTGATTAAAATGTTAATTTTAATGTTTAAACTGCCCCTAGCCCCCTAATTGCTCCCAATCACGGAAACAACTTCGGTACACCTAGTTTGCTGGCCGTAAATATTTCTCCCAAGCCCTCGAAGGTCCCGCAAATTCCTTTGGGTTAACGTTATCCCAATTGCAACTCTCCTGGCGCGTGTCCCAAAGGCACGAATATTTTTCTAAAGCACGACGGAACCAATGAACCCAAAAACCCGTCTCAAACCTCCCCACTTTGGAAAAAAAGCGCCACCCATTAAAATTAAAACATTTGGGTAAAGTAAAGGTTAATGCGCGAAATCATTTGAAAACCCGTGGTTTACGTGCTTTAATGCCATGCAGTAGTTGCAAAGCCCACCCACGAGGCAAATGCTCTAAACATTGTTCTAATTGCAAAGAACAAATTCGAGATAAACAATGCCATTGTGCAATGCATTATACCAATTGCGAAGAACAATTTCAACGCTTTAGGCACAACTGTCCTTCACATTGCGAATTTTGCCTGACAGATTAAAACGTTGGTAAATGTAGCTATCGCGTTATATTAACCCTGGCCGTAATACCCAGCTCCCCCAGTTATCCTGCTAGTAAATATTCGCCACGCCGAGTGGGAATTAAATAAAAAAAATTATTTACCCGGGATTTGAAGGTATTTCTACAACGTATTATAATTTATAACTTTAATTTTATTTTAATTTAAAAACTTTATGAATAGCGTTTAATATGTTGAAGTTTTTTAGTATCCTTTAATATATAGCTGGCCGTAACACTAATTATATATTTAGAAGAAATTAAAAAATGCAAAATAAATTCAAAATAAATATTAATGCGAATTAAAGCGCATTAATTTATATTATAAAAATAAGGTTATGAAATTGGCTTCTGGCATTATCAAACCACTTACCAATTATTTTAAACCCAGGGTTTGTAAAAAGCTAATCAATTCCGGACTGAAACGTGTTTCCAACGTTCTATTAGTTATAATTTACCACATTTTTGTAAGGATCAGGCCCCTAGACCTACCCTCAGAATCACGACTCGGCTCCACACCGAGCCAGGGATCGGACAAGGATCCACTACCTCCGGATTTAAGCGCGTCTCTTGAGCGCGTCGTCGATTGTAATTTCTCTCTTCTCTTCAATTTAGAATCTTCGTTAATAGCGCCTAATACACTGAGGTTCTCCAATGTATGCCTGGCCGTGACAATTTTTTTAATTTTCAACTTTCGCTAATAACGCTCAAGTATACTCTCTTTCTTTACTAAATAAACAGTTATAATATAAACTACTATAAATAATAATTTTACACGGTATATAAAATAAGTAATCAATAAATTTATTTTTTAAAATATTTTCACTAAGCTAAAAAATATTTGTGGGTAGCGATATTGAAATTTTAATAAAAGTAATAAATGCTGTAAAATTTATAACCTGGAATTATATTTAAAATAGAATATTTCGAAGTTGTTTCTATAAATACTTTTTATTAAAATAATAAAATAACAGTAAAATTCAATAAAAAGCGCGACTAATTTTGTAGCAGAATTATATAATTAAGTTTAATTAAGAGATAAATTAAACATATTAACAGAGAAAATTATATAAAGTTGCGTTACTTTGCGGTAAATAAGGAAAGTTATTCAAAACTTATTAATAAATTCTTTTATTTATATTACTCCATTACCATATTCACCCGATTAAACTCTTCCCAACCTCTTATTTGACAAAGGTTTTCTTTACTTCCATCGCAATATTCATATCGCCGATTTTTTTTGTCCTGTTTGTTTTTCAAATATTTTAAAAATAAAATGCACTTTTCAACTTTTTCTTTTACTTTTCTTGTATTAGCATATGTAATTTCGGGCAAATCCTTACCTTTCGACGCAGAAAGTGTCGCTGATAGCCCCGCATATGTAAGACGTGGTAAGTTTTATAACTTCCCTTTTATTAACACGCAACATTAAAATTATAATTATAAATTCAAACATATCTTATAGTAGAATATTTCAATTTCTAACTTTAGAATCTAGGTAACGCTCTTTCTCGTCGCACTTATAAAGTTGGGGACTGTGTATACGAATGTGTAAAAAGATTGGAGGATAATAATCAATATAGCCTTGAAGGTTATAACAATTGTGTGAAATACTGTCGGGATTATTTTACCACAGAGGCCGCGATGGCAGCCAAAAAATAAATTAGATTGCGGGGAATATTACGAAATGGCGTGCCTGGTTAACTATCAACTATAACTAGGTCCAATTCAAGTAACAAGGCGCCAAAGTTCGTTTATTTATTCGTTTAAGTGCGTGTACGCGATTGGTATTGCGAGCCTTAGGTCATTTTTTTTAAAACTTAGCTCTAAATCTCAAAGAAATCGTCCTTATATTGAGGGCATTACGGGAAATTACTGGCGAGGTAATAGGCGCGGGATTTGCCACATGCGCCAGGGAGTCTGCGGTCCCTGCAACATTTATCCGTTAGCAGATTTCCAGGCCAATCCGCATAGCTCGGGTGCGGTACTCGAAGCGGGCTCCGGGTCCTTTCCGGCATTGCTCCCAACCTGTAATTAATTAGCCGTTTACCAAACTCGAAATATTATAAATCAGGTAATGCCTTATCCCGGGCCAACAGGAAGCGTTTCCTGCGTGATGGCTAATGCCTAATGCAGCTTTAACGCTGCCAATGGTTCCGAAAGCACTGGAAAGGTACGGCCCACCGAAATCTGCCTGCAGGTAGGTCTAAGACTGCGAATTAATCCCCGTAAACAACCAATAGGTCCTCGCATGGGTGACCTGAGTACCCAAGTGGGCCGTGCCTCGACCTGGACCTAGCCTGGCCAGGATAGCGCACTAACCCCCTTGACGTACATTAATATCAGCAGTTGTCGGAGGTAGAGGAGGTAGAGGCGTACTGTAGCGCTTATATGTAGCAGGCTTGGTGTCGATCTAGGCTTATATATATATATATATATATATATATATATATATATCGACAAAAATTTCCCATATTTCTTCGCGCTTGCCAGGGCAAATTGGGACGGCGTTAGATTTGTCAAATAATAGGGGGGCGTTAGGGAGTGGCGTGCCTGGGCGACTGCCAACCGTGACTAGCTCCACCTCGCGTGACTAGGTGCCTGGGTTCGTTGTTATATATTCACTTAGGCGCGTGCGCGCGATTGGCACTGCGTGCCTTTCTTCTTTCTTCAAACTTAGCTTTAGATCTTTGAATAGAATCGCCCCTATATTGCAGCCTTGTCTCTTTGGGATCGCTTTCGTGACAATATCAATCCGAGTGGGATAAATTAGATGAAATAATGCTGCAGGGAACTTTTTTTCCCTTGGTATCCTACTCGGTATAAAATTAGTAAAAAACGTATCAATGGCCATATAAACGTCATTTCATGCCGAAAAATCAATTTATGACAATGCAAACTACGAGTGAAATTAGGCGCTAACTTTGAAAAACTTTAATTAAAAGGCGAAGTCGGGAACCCACCTTAACGAATCGATCACTCCTAGCCTTATATATAACAACTCGTCAGTGATATTCTGCGGGTGATTTTTGGGTACTCCAAGCTCGCCGTCTCTCCTCACCTGGCTTTCTGTTGTTCCTTATTATACAACCTAGGCTTTACCCTTTATCTTTTTTTGTTCAATATGCGTTGCTTTTTCACTTTTATGTGGCTGTTAGCCACTACATCCCTTGCTTTCCCTACTGGCGATAAAAGCTATGTCTTTAGGTGTGGCGCCACGGGCGCCTTTAGGCCTTTACAACAAAATACAAAAAGTTATTATACCAAAATCAATCTTCCTCCGTCGTCGTATAAACGTTCAATAACTCCAACCATAACTGGACATCATTTCACCAAGGAAGAATATACCTGGCTTCAGGAAAGGTCACTTGCCGACGTTAGTTTTGCTGGTCTTAATGAAGCGACCAGCGCATTAAAAGACCTGTTTGGGAAGAACGGTATCCCCTGGGTTATTTCCGGTGGCTGGGCTTTAGTCCTTTACGGAGAACCTGAGCGAACTACGCCTGATATTGACATTATAGTTCAAACTACAATGTCCAACCTTAAAAAGCTTTTGGAAGCCGATGGACGGTTCCTTATTCCTGCAGAAAATTGGTGGCCAGACAAGTCACATTTGCAAGTTTTTTTCAAAGCCCAAAACAAATATATAGATGTGGATATGATTATAGCCGGTAAGTCCTAAGCTACCAATTATCATATAAAACGGACTTTAACATTATTTCCAGGCCAGAAAAACTCGGTTCAAGAAGTCGCTAGTATTTCCAGATATCTTCCAACGACGTACAATGATGGACAGCTTTCTGCGCCTGTGATACGACCTGGCCCTCTTTTTGTCTCGAAGCTTCTGGGCCTGGCTTGGCCGAAGCGGCGCAAGACCAGTCAGGATGTTAAAGATATTACCTACTTGGTGAATAATTACTACAACGAGTTAACTAACGTGGCATTGGAGATCCCTTTACCGCGACGGCTACAGGTGACAAATTATCTTACTTTATTACGGTCGAGCTCGGCTGAAAAAGTTGAAAGGCTGTTTAACATAAGGGATTAAAAGTGTTAAAATGTTGGAATAGAGAGGAACGCGTTCAATTTATCAATTTAATTGATGATTTACGTGTGGTGTTCCACGTAACCCACGTATAATTCTTAGGGTTTTGATTCGCGTTTTTATTTATTTTAAGCTATTTGCTATTTGATTTGTCGTTTGAGAAAATAAAGTAGAAAAAATGATACTCGGGAAATTAAAAGCGTAAAAAGAAAAAAAAATATTTTCAATGGGGGCGGTTTAATAAAGTGGTGAAAAATTAAATTTGAAAATAAAACAAATAAAACGAAACAAATAAAACGAAACAAATAAAACGAAACAAATAAAACGAAACAAATAAAACGAAACAAATAAAACGAAACAAATAAAACAAAGCAAATAAAATAAAGTAAATAAAACGAAACAAATAAAACGAAACAAATAAAACGAAACAAATAAAACAAAGCAAATAAAATAAAGTAAATAAAGTGAAATAAAAAAATAAATAAAATGCTACTTATCACGACCGAGGTCGGTTTATAGCGATCGAGGTTGCTGCTGTTGTTCTCGATCGTAATAAAATTGATAAAATGTGTGACATTTGGACCATGAGATCACCAGACCCTAACCCTGACCCCTGACCAACGACCCACCAGGGTGATACCTTCATCTACGTCGCGTCAAACTCAGAACTTTGTTTGTTTCCTCTCTTCTCCTCAAAGTAGAATCTTCGTCGATAGGCGCCAATAAACTAGCTTCCGTGCTATGCTTACCCTGGCCGTGACAACTTACACCAATACATGGCTCTCCTACCCAATCAATCTGCCTGCACGGGTATGTTGGTGTGCATCAACTAGCCCACCGTTATTTTGCAAAGGTGGCCCGCGCGTAGTTTCAGTGCTCAGCCTGGACCCCGGCTGCTCAGGGGACTAAGCATTCCATATACCTTACCAGCCACATGGTTCTCCAACCAATTAAATCGGTCGAAGAAAAAACGCTCGTTTTACTATGAGGACAAATTGTCGAGTTTAGCAGTATATAGAGGTTACGCCTCAGTATACGCACTGTGCGCGCACAGTAAAAGCAAAAAGCAGTACTGTTCAAATATTGTGCACTTTATAAATTCGAATAAAAATATAAATTAAAAATCGAATAAAAATCGGGAATGTATATTATAAATGTGAGGATCAGGCCCCCAGACCTACCCTCAGAATCACGACTCGGCTCCACGCCGAGCCAGGGATCGGACAAGGGTCCACTAACTCCGGATTTAAGCGCGTCTTTTGAGCGCGTCGTCGATTGTAATTTCTCTCTTCTCTTCAGTTTAGAATTTTCGTCGATAGCGCCTAATATATTGAGGTTCTCCAATATATGCCTGGCCGTGACAGCCTCCACAATATTGCCTTTGTCGACTGGTTCATTCCTTTCAACTTTTTCAACAACCGCGGGCGCGAATATATTCATTTCGAACAATGGTCCTATTTTGAGACTGGTAAAGGGAACTTGGAAGCAGTCGATGCCTCCGATAATGGGGAACCCAACGAGGCGGGAGGCGTATATTTCCAGCTGCATTTTGGCAAAAGCGCGAAACTGAGGCTCCGTTAAGCCGGCGTGGAGGCTCGACCGGACCGATGCCGCCGTGAGATCTAGGGACGAAAATTTCGTCCGCGCGGTATGGTCCCCTTAGTCCTTGGGAATTACGGTTTGAGCGGGAAACAAAGTTTGTATAAATATGGTGAGGTTGGAAATAAATATACCGGGCTTGGGCAGTCGAGCTGTTAACGACGGAAGGCGGTCGCGGATGTTGAGAATAATGGATATATTAACAATGCGGCGAAATTTGGGAGGCAAAGCTTTTGCCGCCGCTTTGGTGAAAAATGCAATTATGGTATCGCTTTCGCTAACAAACGGCCGCCCCGATTCGCGGTCGGGAACGAGATCGCCGGGGATGAATGCGTCATGTGCGCGTTTTTTGCCGTTCTTTACAGGTCCGCCTGACCCGGCGTTGCCCTGCTCGTCTGCCGCCTCCAAAATTGACAATGACTCCTGCCGAATTTTGTTTATTACGCGTTTCGGCACCCATATATTGCGCAACTCCTGCTTTTCGGCGAACAGCGCGCGTATAATGAGCATTACGGAACTCTCAATGAAACAATATACTGAAAACCAACTGCTTTCTGCCATTAACGACCAAGCATCCTCCACATTCATGGGTCAGACCCACCTTTGTTAGCGATTCACACCCAAACACACCAATAAGCTTAACAGCTGAAGAATTTTCGCCCTCCGGGCGCCGGTCGTCATGGCCTCACCAGAGGTCTCAAACCGCCGCGCGCGCCCGCAGAGCACGCCGCAGGCTTTTCCGCAGGGCCAGGCCGAGTCGGAACACGTATCTCTCGACACGCGCACCGCTAACGCGCCTGAGCCGGCCGGCCGCGGAAGGTACTCCAGCCTCCCGGCCCTGGCCATCAAAACACTGCAACAGGAGCTGGAAAACGTGGAAACAGTCGGCAGCTGGCTCGAAGAGGTTTTTGCAGCCAAGCTCGAAAGCTTACAGGCCCCGGAGGACGCCGCGCTTAGGAGAATTGTTCTCGAACTTGACGATGTGATCAGCGGCTGGTTCCTCAGTCGCACCCTCCCTGAAAAAGAGCGTTCGCGCTCTCCGTCGCGTTCGCCGACCAGTTCCAGCGAAAGGCGCAGCATCTTAATTACAAGGACGGGCACGGCGTCGTCGGCCTCTAAAGGCAAAGGCACGCCCATTAACAAATCGGTCACATGGGCCGAGCGAGCCGCCACGCCACCAGCGGCGGCCCCAATGCGAATTTTAACCCCGGCCACGCGCTCGTACCCGATACGTACGACGCCCGGCAATGCACCTGACAGCTCCACAGCTCCCTCCCAATCGGGCCGGGACCGCCCCCAAGCCCCGAAACGTTTGACAGAACAGCCGGCCAACCGCATCCTGATCCGCGTAAATGACAAATTGCGGATGGTGACGAGGGAGCCATACGCGGTAACCACCAAATTGGCCGAATTGGTCTCGGTGCCACACAGTGAAATCCCAAACGCCAAACGTACCCCCACGGGCTGGGGTGTTACGGTGGCCTCTGAGGAAACACGGCAAAAACTCCTCAACCCCAACGCAGTTAAGGCCATTATGGACGCATTGGACGCGCGGGAAGTCACTGTCCCGACAACCTGGCACACATACGCCGTCTCTGGAGTGCCCCGAACGCTTAATTGCCTGGACGGAAGAAAGGACGTACATGATGTAATCCAGGAGGAGATTACCGTGGCAGCAGGCCAGCAGCCAGTCAACTGGCACATTTCCAGGCATGGATACGACCCGCATACGGCTGAGGGCACGTGGATAGTGTCTTTCCTTCAACCCGTAAAGCCTTTTCAGCTTTTTGGGGTGTCGGGGCGTGCGCGGAAGGTTGAAAAGTCACGCAAAATTACACACCACCACGATGGCTGCCAGGGATATTGCGAAATACGTCGCTGCGTACGGCAAGCGCGTTGCGGCATATGTGGTGAAGCAAAACATGCGACAGAGGAAGAGCCGTGCAAGGCAGCCCCCAAATGCGTTAACTGCCACGGCCATTTCCCATCCGGACATGAGAACTGCCCTGCCCGACCTTTGGTGGTAAATGGGAAGCTTGAACGACCTTCACAGCGTAAACTAAAGGGGATCCGCAGAATCGGACGTGCCAACCGTGCCGCGATTATCAACGACCGGGCTGAGGCGGCCCGCCGAAAGCCAGCACCTGCAATCCCGGTCCTAAGCACCTCATCGCAGCATTCGCAAACCTCGAGCTCCCGATCGAGCATTTCAAACAAAAGAGCGCGGCCATGCGAGGCGGCAGGGGCGGACATCCGCAACTTCCTGCAGGCTGAACAGGAACGCGTGCAAGACGAAATCGTTTGGGCAGCCGAAATAGAGGAGGACGCAGCGGCTGCCGAACCTTGAGAAACAGGAGCTCGCCCTAGAGACCCGCTCTCTCTACCTTTACCCGAAGAAGACCTGGAGACCGGTCAGCAACAAAAGGCGCTGGAAATGGTCCGCCAAGCCCGGCAAGCTCAGGAACTGGCCCGCAACAACGGACTCGGAGCGCAAATAGAGCAACAGAGGCAGGCTAACAAGAAACGGCGACCGGTCGACTTTACGGTGGGAGATGCGGTTTACGTTAGCAAAAAGGGTTTTTCCACAGAAGCTCCTACGACCAAGTTGGACTCGCAAAATGCAGGACCATGGACGATTCTCGAGGAAAAGGGCCACAGCTTCGTTCTCGACACCCCTGCCTGGTATAAAGGTAGTAAGCTGTTCCACGCCAGCCGACTGCGCAAGGCAGCAACGGATCCATTACCTCAGCAGTATCAAAAGCCGGAACCACCGGTCGAAATTAACGGAGAACCGGAGTGGGAGGTGGAGCAAGTGTTGGCCTCGCGACTATTCGGACGAAAGAAGACGTTGCAATATCAGGTATCGTGGGTCGGACTCGACCCTGATGAGACATGGTATGAGGCCCGCGACTTGAAAAATTCACCAGTACTGCTGGATACCTTTCACAGGGAGTACCCGGACGCAGCAGGACCTCCGGTAAATTTGCAACAGTGGATCAGGAGCGCAGCAGAGGATGTTTTTGCGGAGGACGGACCCGAGGACAATGTTGCCGAGCACGATGCGAAAAAGACACGAGAGCGGAGGAAGGCCCCGAGGAGACACACGTGACAAACTCAAGACTCTGACCGCCTACGTCGATCAGGCCTTAGAGGGGGGTAATGTGAGGATCAGGCCCCTAGACCTACCCTCAGAATCACGACTCGGCTCCACACCGAGCCAGGGATCGGACAAGGATCCACTACCTCCGGATTTAAGCGCGTCTCTTGAGCGCGTCGTCGATTGTAATTTCTCTCTTCTCTTCAGTTTAGAATTTTCGTCGATAGCGCCTAATACACTGAGGTTCTCCAATGTATGCCTGGCCGTGACAGCAAACGAATACGTTAAAATAACCGTTCCCGGCTTTTTTTAAACAATCCTATTATTTTCCTATAATAATGGAAAAAATTTTTATTATACGTAAACAGTAATTTGTTATTAATAATTATTATTGTCACGAAAGCGATCCCAAAGAGACAAGGCTGCAATATAGGGGCGATTCTATTCGAAAATCTAAAGCTAAGTGTAAAGGAAGAAGAAAGGCACGCAATGCCAATCGCGTACACGCGCCTAAGCGAACAAACAACAAACGAACCCTGGCGTTTTGTCACGTGAGGTGGAGCTAGTCACGGTTGGCAGTCGCCCAGGCACGCCACTCCGTAACAATCCGGATCCAAATATTACGTTCGTTGGGCTAAAGGAGATATAACGGGTTTAAACCCGGGCGGAAACAAATTAAACAAACATGGACGGATATTATAAAATTCACAATTCCTCAAATAAAAATGGTTTTGTTATTACAGTTGTTTAAATTTTCAATATAACGAAACGTTTTGTGGCTTTAACGTTTGGATTTTTATATTAAAGATTGTAATTGAGGGGTGTTTTAACTCATTCCAACAATGTTTGGATTTCGTATTTTTCCATTACGCTTTTATAATAATAATAAAAAACGAATAAACTAACTTAAAGAAATAATTCAACCCATATTTTTGGATTTTGGAATTATACGGAAGGAATGGAGAAATTGGCACAGCTGAAAGCGAGAAAAAGTACAAACGTTAAAATCAAAAGCAAATTGTATAACTAATAATTCGTTGAAAATAGCTGATTTATTATATCGATCAATCCACGTAATGTTTTGGCACCAGGATTGTCTCGGGTGGCCTAACAGTAGGGTGGCTGACTTGCAACAATTTTAATACCCGAATTTCAACCCAAGTTGAGATTTTGAAAAATCCTAAAAATCAATTGACGCCACAATCGGATATTCCTCATCATCCGGGCCCTTTTTTTCTGCGCCCATACGGCATATTCCAATTTTTTCGACAGGAATATTATCCATCCATATGTAGTCCTTATATTTTTTAACAATATCCACAGCATTAATACCTTTGCTGGGAGTTTTTCTGGCATTAATAATAGTTGCGTGCAAAGATAAGCCAAAACCATCTTTGCTTATAAGATCGGCGTTTTCAAAAATGTCCCTGATTTGGTGGCAGAGAGCTTCGAAATTGTAATTGCGGCATGTTGGATGTGCGAAAAGAATGTCTGCGTGGCGAATATCGGTGGTTTGGAAAGTGCCTAGGCCCTGCAACGATATCTTCGGTCGGCTTTTGGGCAAAAGAGGCTTAATACTATTAAGCACTTTCACTGCTTTACTGAGGCGCTCATCTCCAAGCAAGGTCATTACTCCTAAGGTAATGTGAATCGTACTAAGGGGACGCACTGCGGTTTCTGGGATTTTGAAAGAGCTGAGACTAGCGACATCTGTTTTAAAAGCGTTTAAACTTCTCATCAACTGAGGCTGCGAAGTGGTTGTAACGAGCGGAATACAAAGAAAGTGGGTAGGCTTCATTTTGCGTTAAATTTGCCTTTAATTTCTTTTGAAAAAGAATTTAACAAAGCGACTTTAACTGTAGTTGATTTTGTGTAAATGTTAACGGGTAATTGGTTGGATATGGGTTCCAAAATAATGTAAAGTCGCATGTGGACGAGAACTTCTGTATTGAGAGATCGCAACTAGTTACTGGAAGTAACCGGACCTTTTATATATGGGGTTGTTTGTATTTTGAATTGTGAACGATTTTATTAATAGATTAGTATTAATAGATTTTTACAAGCGGTTTATTTATAACTATCTTTTGCATTAATAAATATAAAGTACTGATTAAAATTTTGTTATAATGCGCCAAGGGTCCGTAAATCCTTTCTTTATTTCTATTCAACTTAATATAAATTAAATTAGTAAAAGATTTAATGTTTTATAAACCAAGGCTAAATACAGTTGCTATTAATATTTACAGCTTGGAATTACCAAGCCCTGGCCCCTGTTTAACAAGCGACTACAAAGGCGAGATTTGTACTCCGGTTGCGTTAAATTTAAAAGTTTCGTTTCCTTCCTCTCGTTTTGTCAATTTAGCATCTTCGTCCATAATTGCTGACATTTTAATTATTTCCCGCATTATACCTACCCTAGCTGCAGAAAAGCGATTTGAACCTTTCGTTTATTTCGCATTGTAAGATTTTTATTAATCTTTTTCTACCCTGCTATTACGGCCAATAAAACAAGTCTTCTCTGTCACGAAAGCGATCCCAAGCAGATAAGGCTGCAATATAGGGGCGATTCTATTCGAAAATCTAAAGCTAAATGTAAAGGAAGAAGAAAGGCACGCAATGCCAATCGCGTACACGCGCCTAAGCGAACAAATAACAAATTCACCCTGGCGCCTTATTACGTGAGGTGGAACTAATTACGGTTGGCAGTCGCCCAAGCACGCCACTCCGTAACAAATATCATGCAACTTTTATTTATAATATAATAAATAATATAAATAGTGAGCGTGATATAAATTAAATATTGTCAAAAGGGCTTTACCCTGATAACGTATTTTGGGTCCAAAATTTATAAAATTAAAGGTTTTATAATAAAATTATCCAAGGTGCGTTTTCGTTATATATATTGTGGCCGTTACCTGCATGTGGTTTATCCTGGTTAATAGTTTAGCCAGGGCACCACCGGCTCCAATTCTCAAAGGTTAGCCCCGCAATAATTATTTATGTAATTGTTTTTTTGTTATTGGACAACAATTTCCAAAAAAAAACGCATAATTAAGAAAATCCGTTATTTAATTAAAACCAGCAGCAGCAAATATAACGTGGTTCGAATCGCCGGGCATCCCTATTGGTTGTCACGGCCAGGCGTACATTGGAGAACCTCAGTGTATTAGGCGCTATCGACGAAAATTCTAAACTGAAGAGAAGAGAGAAATCACGATTGACGGCGTGCTGGAGAGACGCGTTTAAATCCGAGGTCAGTGGATCCCTTTGTCCGATCCCTGGCTCAGCGTGGCTGGTAGAGCCGAGTCGTGATTCTGAGGGTAGGTCTGGGGGCCTGATCCTCACATTACCCCCTTTAAGGCCTGATCGACGTAGGCGGTCAGAGTCTTGAATCTGTTACGTGTGTCTCCTCGGGGCCTTCCGCCGCTCTCGTGTCTTTTTCACATCATGCTCGGCAACATTGTCCTCGGGTCCGTCCTCCGCAAAAACATCCTCTGCTGCGCTCCTGATCCATTGTTGCAAATTTACCGGAGGTCCTGCTGCGTCCGGGTACTCCCTGTGAAAGGTATCCAGCAGTACTGGTGAATTTTTCAAGTCGCGGGCCTCATACCATGTCTCATCAGGGTCGAGTCCGACCCACGATACCTGATATTGCAACGTCTTCTTTCGTCCGAATAGTCGCGAGGCCAACACTTGCTCCACCTCCCACTCCGGTTCTCCGTTAATTTCGACCGGTGGTTCCGGCTTTTGATACTGCTGAGGTAATGGATCCGTTGCTGCCTTGCGCAGTCGGCTGGCGTGGAACAGCTTACTACCTTTATACCAGGCAGGGGTGTCGAGAACGAAGCTGTGGCCCTTTTCCTCGAGAATCGTCCATGGTCCTGCATTTTGCGAGTCCAACTTGGTCGTAGGAGCTTCTGTGGAAAAACCCTTTTTGCTAACGTAAACCGCATCTCCCACCGTAAAGTCGACCGGTCGCCGTTTCTTGTTAGCCTGCCTCTGTTGCTCTATTTGCGCTCCGAGTCCGTTGTTGCGGGCCAGTTCCTGAGCTTGCCGGGCTTGGCGGACCATTTCCAGCGCCTTTTGTTGCTGACCGGTCTCCAGGTCTTCTTCGGGTAAAGGTAGAGAGAGCGGGTCTCTAGGGCGAGCTCCTGTTTCTGCTTCGATCGGTGCCATGCCAATAGAGGCGTGAACGGACGAGTTGTGGCCGAAGTCGAAAGCGGGGATATGCCGTCGCCAATTCGTTTGGTATTTGTCTACATAAAAGCGCATTTTCTGATCCAATTCAGCGTTGGTAATTTCGACGCTGCCCTGACGTTGAGGGTGGCGGGCGCTTCCATGTTTATGCTTTGTTCCTGTCAACTCGTTTAGAGTGTTTAGGAACTCGGATATAAACGGTCCGGCGTTGTCGGAAAGCCATAAGTCGGGGACGCCTTTCCAACGGTACACGGTCTGATAATACCGCATGGCCAAGGTCTCCGCGGTGTCCGTCTTTTTTCCCGGTAGGGTGGCCAAAAGTTTGGTCAATCGGCAGATGAAGACCCAGACGTAATTATAGCCTTCTTTATCCTTGGGCATATCTTTGCCGTCTACCATTACGTGCTGCCAACACCGTCTAGGGATCTCCAGTGGGTGCAACAGCCCAGGCGTCTTGTCATGTCGTACCTTGTTGCGTTGACATTCGCGACAATTCTTAATGTAGCGTTTGACGTCTCGATTTCGGTCGGGCCACCAATAGTCCTTTTTCAGGCGGCTGAGGGTTTTATTCTGGCCTCCATGGCCGAAGATCTTGGGCTCATGAGCTTCGCGGATGAGAGCCGTTCTTAAGAAGATTTTGCCATCCTGGGTAGTCTCGGGTACCGTTAACAAATTGTCGTGGTGACCTAGGTTCTGTTTCAGGTTTTCTTCCAGGATAAGGGCCACCAGGTCAGCTCCCTGCGGTGCGGAGGGTTCCAAGTTGCTAATGGTTGGAAGAGGTTCGCCGGGTCGGGAGTCGATCTTTTCTGGAGGGATTAGTGCAATGGTGCGGTCTAACACAGCTCGGGCCTTGACCGTAGGGTTGTCGATGGTTTTGCGCGAAAGGGCATCGGCTGCCACATTATCCTTGCCGGGACGGTATTTAAAGGTGATGTCGAAGTTGGCCAGGTAGTCAGCCCATCGTATCTGGCGAGCGGACAAAAGTTTCTTGGTCGACCAATAAATTAGGGCCTGGTGATCGGTGAAAACACAGAACTTGGTACCCAACAGGGCTGGTTCGAAGTCCTTTAGCGTATTAATCACAGCTAATAGCTCCTGGTCCTGAATCGGATAGTTTTGTTCAGCAGGGGACATGGTTTTGGACGAATAGCCGATTGGCTTCCAGCTGCCATCGTCCTGTTGCTGCCACACGACACCGGCGGTGGCCCTGCCACTGGCGTCGGTGTCCATCCTGACAGGCATACCGGGTTTGAAGAAACTCATCACGGGGGCGGTGACCACCAGTTGTTTCAGCGCTTCAAAGGCAGATTTCTGCTCGGGGCCTCTTTCGAACGGGACTCCCTTTTTCAATAATCGGGTCAGAGGTTCTGCTTGTTCGCTGGCGTGATGGCAGAACGTCCGAACGAAATTGCATAAGCCTAGGAAGGATCGTACTGCGGAAACGGAGGTGACGTCGTCCCATTGCCAGCTGGTGATGGCTTCGACCTTTTTGGGGTCGATGCGGATACCTTTACCGATCTTTAGAAATAAACCCAGGTACTCGATTTCGAAAACGCCGAAACTTGACTTTTTAATATCGCCTTGGAGTCCGGCTTTGTGCAACCTGTAAATAACCTCCTCGGTTTGCTCAAAATGGACTTGCTCCGATTTATCCTCGGTATAAATCAACACGTCGTTGGGATTTCACTGTGTGGCACCGAGACCAATTCGGCCAGTTTGATCGTTACCGCGTATGGCTCCCTCGTCACCATCCGCAATTTGTCATTTACGCGGATCAGGATGCGGTTGGCCGGCTGTTCTGTCAAACGTTTCGGGGCTTGGGGGCGGTCCCGGCCCGATTGGGAGGGAGCTGTGGAGCTGTCAGGTGCATTGCCGGGCGTCGTACGTATCGGGTACGAGCGCGTGGCCGGGGTTAAAATTTGCGTTGGGGCCGCCGCTGGTGGCGTGGCGGCTCGCTCGGCCCATGTGACCGATTTGTTAGTGGGCGTGCCTTTGCCTTTAGAGGCCGACGACGCCGTGCCCGTCCTTGTAAATAAAATGCTGCGCCTTTCGCTGGAACTGGTCGGCGAACGCGACGGGGAGCGCGAACGCTCTTTTTCAGGGAGGGTGCGACTGAGGAACCAGCCGCTGATCACATCGTCAAGTTCGAGAACAATTCTCCTAAGCGCGGCGTCCTCCGGGGCCTGTAAACTTTCGAGCTTGGCTGCAAAAACCTTTTCGAGCCAGCTGCCGACTGTTTCCACGTTTTCCAGCTCCTGTTGCAGTGTTTTGATGGCCAGGGCCGGGAGGCTGGAGTACCTTCCGCGGCCGGCCGGCTCAGGCGCGTTAGCGGTGCGCGTATCGAAAGACACGTGTTCCGACTCGGCCTGGCCCTGCGGAAAAGCCTGCGGCGTGCTCTGCGGGCGCGCGCGGCGGTTTGAGACCTCTGGTGAGGCCATGACGACCGGCGCCCGGAGGGCGAAAATTCTTCAGCTGTTAAGCTTATTGGTGTGTTTGGGTGTGAATCGCTAACAAAGGTGGGTCTGACCCATGAATGTGGAGGATGCTTGGGAGGGGAGTAGTGCGCAGCCGGCGACTAAACGACGTTGCGGCAACTGCGGTAAACCTGGACATAATGCACGCACCTGTCAGGAGGATGCAGAAATGTCTGATGTACATATATCCGATTGCATTGAGGTAAATTGAACAACGCTGGCGTTGCAATTGAAATTGGAAGTAGTATTGTGCAGGAAAAGTGTCCGGGGTCCTGATATGTCCGGGGTCCTGATGAACCACGTTAATTTTCGTCAAATTTATATTAATATAAATATTTGTCACAATTATTCAAAGCCTACTATATATAGTATAGTAAGTTAATGCGTATTATTTATGTTAATTCAACTCTTCTAAATATAAATCAAAAAATCTACTCAGTAATGCGGTTTACGTATAGTTAATGAAATTTAATATGCAATTTTTATGTACCTATTATTGGCTGGAGATGGAAGCCAGAAATGGCGCAATTCGAACTGTGTAGCCCTGCATTATCTCCACCCCTTTTTGGTTTCCAAACTCCCCGCGGTCCAAAAACAGTCGTTTGTGATAGTTGACCGCCAAGAGTGCCTTTTATAGCATGTATGGCTAAGCTTGGCAATAAGGAAGAAGCAGATATTTAGAAAGCCATCAGGTCTACCTAAGACGTGCACGTACTGTACGTGATGGCATCGCGATATGTTTCAACTCAATCACTTGTGTCTCTTCGCCTTGGTTGCGGGCTAGCTACAGTCACGATCATTCCTAAAACGTCAATCTACTTCCGAGGCCTGTCGCGCCAACTGTTATCGGCACGTTTTAACAGCACAGCATAAGCCCAGCAATGCAGGCGGCCAAAATACGCCAATTTCGAAATAAATCAATAACTAGTCCGATTTTCCTCGTTTCAGGTTACTGGTTACTCGTGGGCTGTTCGTGGTGGCCCCCATTTAGACAGGGGTCTCAAAAATCTGGATCGCCTTATCAATTCCCATTGTTACGGAGTGGCGTGCCTGGGCGACTGCCAACCGTGACTAGCTCCACCTCACGTGACAAGGCGCCAGGGTTCGTTTGTTATTTGTTCGCTTAGGCGCGTGTACGCGATTGGCACTGCGTGCCTTTCTTCTTCCTTTACACTTAGCTTTAAATCTTCGAATAAAATCGCCCCTATATTGCAGCCTTGTCTTTTTGGGATCGCTTTCGTGACATTATTTAAAATTTAACCAATCAGCTACCGGGAACGGTATAATAATATTCACGATACCGAAGAAAAAAACACGAACGCCTGTAAGGCACGATACCGAAAAAGAAACACGAACGCCTACAAGGCACGATACCGAAATGACCAAAAACGACGCCGAACGACAGCCGACCGCCCAGTTGGGAAGGCAAAAGGTCGAATTTGACCACGGTCGCCCCGAGACAGGTCCTCCCCGCGCAAAACGCCAGCGTTAGCAGCCTACGGTACGAACACGGGCCCAGCGTCGCCCGTCGACCCGGGAACGCGTGGGAAATATTGTGACGGTTAGGGGGGAGGACGAGACCACCGATTCCCGAAAAGACACCGACGAACCCGTTCGGTTAGATAATTGGGACCAGCGAGTTTTACCATTAATAAATATTAATGGACCGACACGCAAAACCAACGAAGTTCCTTTTTCCGAGGAAAAACACCAGATGATAGTAAACGAATTGGAAGATCGCATTGCCCATATGCAGGACCAAATCGATTTACTAACCAACACCAAATAAAAAAACGAGGCCACCATTTCGCGCCTGCTCCGCGAAGCCCGTTCCCGACGAGAAATTACCGCGATTACTATTGGTACCGGTTCCGGTGGTTCGCACCACAAATCCCGCGTAAAAGATCCTCCCACATTCTCAAATAACCCCGACAAAAACGAGGTTATTTTCGAGGTTTGGCACCGCCGGATCGAAAACAAATTGTTGCTTAACGGAGCGCATTATCCCACCGATGCAGATAAACGCGCCTACGTCGAGTCCCGTCTCGGAGGTGATGCCGCCGACACCTTGCTCCCTTACCTTAACGATACCCACCCCGATCAAATCACCACGTACGACGGTATAATGGGCCATTTGCGCGAGGAATATAAGGATACCAAACTCGAGGATATAGCGCGGGACGAATTGGATAAGCTGATTATGTCGACGAAGGACAAGTTTATGATTTTCAAAAACAAATTCGTCAAACTGGCAGGTCAGAGCGGCCTTCCGAAGCGAAACTGGAAGCGGGAATTGCACCGCCGCCTGCCTACCAATTTGCGAATCGCAATGGTTATATACCACCAGGATACCAACGTCTTTTTTGACGCCTACGTCCGTACGGCCGATGGCATCTCCTATAACCTCACCAAAACCTACGCCTCGCGGACCGAAGATAAAAATAAAACCAAGACCACCTCGACCAAAAAAACCACAGGAGGGTCTGCTATTTTACGTGCTGGAGGACCAGCCCGGACCACCGGAGGCGCTGTTAAAAAGGGACAGAAGGGCAAACTGAGTGTGGAGGAGATGCGTGGACTTATCCGGACAGGCAAATGTTTCCAATGCCGTAAACCGGGCCACATTAGCAGGAACTGCCCCAACGGAGACACCGGTCGCCCCACCATTTCCGAGGACCGAATTAACCAAATTATTGCAAATTACCATGGAAAGGATACCGATATATTTGGAGAAAACGTCGTTATGTCGGAAAACTGATTGCCCTGGGGAAATTGGACTCCCTCCCAGGGAAGGTGTGGCCAACCACCGAGATGTGCGAATTGAGAGAAAGAATCGCTGCAAAGCAAAGGCTGCTGGAAGAGCCGATACCCTACGATTTCTTACGTAGATATCTAGGCGGCGACCCCATACTTATAACGGCCAGCATTTCCCTAAATGGATTCAATTATAATATTCGTGCTTTGATTAACACCGGAGCAAATGGGTACGTTTTTATCAACAAACAACTTGCTCGGCGACTGTATATAACGTTAAAAACCCCTAAAATTGTCGGCTTCCACCCCCAAAAGGTTGGAGGCTACGACGGAAAAACCTCGCAACAGATCGATACTGTTGCATTGGCCATTCTTGTAATATAGGGCCGGAGGTTCCGCGAAACGCCGATACTGGTATTGGATATGCCACAAAAGATGATCGTGGGACGACTTTTTTTGGCGGAGCACGGAATATTTATTAATTGTCGTCACCGACGGCTCCAATTTCCGGAAAGCCTACCCTCATTGGCGGTATATTATCGAAATATCGACATAACCCAATTACCAGATCCGGGGTCTGTAAACCCCATACATCAGTCGGACGCGGATCGTCGAAATGCTGCCCTGGAAAAGAAAGATCAATCGGCCTCCCGACAACGAATAATATAGCGACGAATCCAAACCTTGGAAAAAATAACAGAACGCCCTCCGTCGATACCTCGGAGGGCAAAACTGCTGGCCAGGTCGGGACAGGCCTGGGAGATCCCCACGCCCCGGGAAGCTTACGCCGATCCGAATTTACAGGAGATGCAACGGGAATTTTACGAATTGCCGAGGCCAAAGGTTAAAATGACAAGCCTGAATCATACCCAAAGGAAAGAGACCAAAGAGGCCGAAGGTTCCTCTCGTATACAAAAGGATGCCAAAGGAAAATATATATTGAAGAGAAACGCGGTGGGTTGGTACAAAGACCGACAGACAAATGTCGCCATAATAGGCGCTATGCAACTTATGCGTTTGGTGCAGGAGGATTCAGCCCTTTACTGCACCTCGATAAACGAAATCGACGATGTCCTGCGGCAGAAAAATACCGAGAGGCTGCTCCCTAATGACGACGGAAACCTGCGGGCGATATTGTTAAAAAAAGTTCCAGAACATTACCACGACCTGTTAGACGTGTTTAGCAAAGTGGAATCCGATCAGGTCCCGCCTTTTCGACCGGGATCGGACCATAATATACAATTCGAAGGTGACCCCAAAACATTGGGATATAGTCCACTTTACAAGATGACGGAGGAAAAGTTGGAAACTTGCAGGAAATATCTCCAAAAGAACCTCCAGAAAGGTTTTATAGAACCAGGATCGACCCCGTGGGCCGCCCCCATCCTGTTCGCACGAAAAGGCGATGGAGGACTCCGGTTTTGCGTCGATTATCGAAAATTGAACGCCCTTACCAAAAAAGACGTCTGTCCTTTACCGTTAATCGAGGAAACACTGGCCCGGATCTCCAAGGCTCGATTCTTTACCAAAATCGACATTAGGCAAGCTTTCCACCGGATCCGCATAAACCCGGAACATCGAAATTACACAACCTTTAGGACCCGATACGGGACCTTCCGGTGTAATATATTACCTTTTGGTCTTACTAACGGGCCGGCCACGTTCCAGAAGTTTATCAACGAGATCCTGATGGAGTATTTGGACGATTTCTGTTCCGCTTATATGGACGACATTCTGATTTGGAGCGAGACTGAGGAGGAACACCAGACTCACGTCCGGCAAATCCTGGAAAGGCTCAAAAAGGCTGGACTCCAGGCTAACATTAAAAAGTGCGAGTTCCACGTCACAAAGACACGATTCCTGGGCTTTATTATAGGCACCAAGGGCGTCGCTGTCGACCCAGATAAGGTAGCCGCCGTGAAGCAGTGGGCACCACCCACTACCGTGAAAAGAGTGCAGTTCTTCCTAGGGTTTTGCAATTTTTACAGAAAGTTTGTCCCAGAGTACAGCCGGGTAGCCAAACCGCTAACGAATTTGACGAAAAAAGCGGTGCCTTTTCAATGGGACGAACATTGCCGCGTCGCTTTCAATACCCTGAAAAAGGCGTTAACTTCCGCACCCGTCCTTGCCTATTACTAAACGGATTACGAAACAAGGGTAAAAACTGATGCGTCCGGAGGAGTGGTGGCCGGAGCGTTGCTGCAGCAAAACCCAAACACCCAAAAATGGCATCCGATCGCATTCTTTTCCGAAACTATGCAGCAGGCGGAACTCAACTACCCCATCCACGACAAGGAATTGCTAGCAGTCGTTAGGGCGCTGAAAACCTGGAGACCAGAGCTAATGGGCACCAAAAAGAAATTTGTGGCGATTATTGATCATAAAGCCTTGGAATACTTTTCGACGAAACGGTTGCTCAACTCCCGGCAAGCGGCCTGGGCCGACTTCTTTTCCCAATATAATTTTAAAATCACTTATTGCCCTGGAAGCGAGAACGTGCTGGCAGATGCTTTGACCCGCAAGGCAAAGGATGTACAAAATCAAAAAGAACGTCGGGAAGCAGAACGCTATATGGCTATTTTCCGTCCTGTCGACAGTGCTGGCGACGACCTTTATGTGGTCAACCCCTTTTTATATTGGTAAATTGTTGCCGATGGCGGTTTCGGAGTGCTATTGGCAGCGATCGAACCAATTGGCGCAGCTGGACAACTGCTGTTCGCTGAAAAAATGCTTAGGGCCAACGAGCATTCACCATTGCTAAAACAGTACCGAATTAAGGCCCGTAACCCCGAAAAGAAACATTGGACGTTGTTATACAATAGATACGTACTGTACCGAGGGAGATTGGTGATCCCAGGCGACGGGGAATGGCCCGCCAAAGTGATTCGTGAAGTTCATGGGACTATTGCTACGGCCCACCCTGGCCGTAATAAAACCCGCCGTTTGGTGGCACAGCAGTTTTGGTGGCCAGGCATGAGCGGGATGGTGGACCGCTATATCGCCAATTGCTCCTGTCGATCAGCCAAAGTTCCGAAAAATAAGACCCCTGGGTTTTTACAACCCTTACCCGTGCCGGATCGACAATGGAGCACCATCGTCGTAAATTTTAAATCAATGCCCAAGTCGAAGTCGGGAAACGATAACCTGTTTGTAATAATCGATGCGCTGACGAAACGGTCGTGGGCCGTTCCATACATAAGGACGGCTACCGCAAAGGATATAGCCATAATGTACTACGAGGGTCCTTACCGCATTTATGGTTTACCCACGAAAGTTGTTTCCGACAGAGGTCCGCAGTTCGTATCAGATTTGATCGACGAAATGTCCAAAATCTTGCAGATTAAGTGGAAACTTTCGACGGCCGGGCATTCCCAAACAGCAGGGCAAATAGAGATTATGAACGCCTACATCGACCAAAGGTTGCGCCCTTATATTAACCATTTCCAAGACGATTGGGACAAACGTATGCCCGCAATCGATTTGGTGCAGGCAACGTTACCCCATAACTTTCTCGGAGGATTTTCACCTTTCGAAATTGGAAACGGCTACCCGGCCCATATGCATTTCGATTGGACGCAAAGGACCGAACTAAAGGGACTGCCTACCCGTAAACGATTTACAAAAACCGAAACTCAAACAATTACCAAAAAGCTGGAAAGCTACGTGGAGGCGGCACGCACCCACCTCCAAATGGCGCAATAACAAATGTGCGACCAAGCCAACAAACACCGCCGGGAACCCGATTTCGGAATAGGAAGCGCCGTCTACATTATTAAAAAGCATTGGGTGACGGACCGTCCTAGCGATAAATTAGACTACCCGTTGACCAGATGTAGTTATGTAATTAAGGAGAAGCGGGGGCATTCCTACCATTTGGAATTGCCAAACTCTTGGAAGGGAAGCCGCGTATTTTATGCCGACCGTCTTCGGCTAGACCCACGTAACCCATTGGACGGACAAACCGCAGAAAGGCCCGAAGGCGAGGTAATCGACGCGTCAGAAGATACCAACGAAAAGGAGTGGGAAATCGAACGGGTAATTTCCTCGCGGGTGCTACGAGGTATGTTTCAGTACCAAATCCAGTGGAGAGGCTGGGACCCCGACCCGGAGTTCTACGACGCGGAAGGATTTAAGAACGCGGTTGTGCAATTGCGACAATACCATAACGCCTACCCCGACAAGGCCGGCCCTCCCATGCGCCTAGAGGCCTGGGAAAAGGCAGCCCTCGAGGATCGGTTCGACCCGCCCGACGAGTACGACAACGCCCCGGCTACGGGGAACAGCACAGCCCGCAGATTGCGACGTCGCCGGTGAAAACAGAACAAGACACGGCAAAAGTCCTAACCGCTCGCGGGGCGGACGGGGGGTAATGTTACGGAGTGGCGTGCCTGGGCGACTGCCAACCGTGACTAGCTCCACCTCACGTGACAAGGCGCCAGGGTTCGTTTGTTATTTGCTCGCTTAGGCGCGTGTACGCGATTGGCACTGCGTGCCTTTCTTCTTCTTTACACTTAGCTTTAGATTTTCGAATAGAATCGCCCCTATATTGCAGCCTTGTCTCTTTGGGATCGCTTTCGTGACAGGCGCACCAAGTTACGCTTTTATCAGCAGAGGTCCGCAGCCTTCGGAAGGCCAACGAAGCGCTTAGTAAGCGACGGAGGGCCAAAAAACACGTATTTGCGAAGGAGGGTCATTTACTATACAGGAGGTTCAAAATTTGTTACAGTTAAAGAATGCGGATAGTCCGGTACAGGAGGAAGAAGATACATATGGGGAGGGGAAAAGTGCGCGACCGGTGACTAAACGACGGTGTGGCAATTGCGGCAATACAGGACATAATGCGCGCATGTGTTAGGAGGATGCAGAAATGTCTGATATATCTATTTCCGATTGTATTGAGGTAAAATAAATAATGCTGGCGTTGCAATTGAAGTTGGGAGTTGGACCGACCGAAAAAGTGGCCCGGGTCCTGATATGGCCGGGGTCCTGATAAACCACGTTAGCATTTTAGCATTGCAGGATAAATAGCGCACTACCAGCTGCTTTAGCTTTTCCGGCACCATTTTTGTATAGCAGAATCGCAATAGTTTTACGATTCCGTTAAGTTTGTGTTGGGATAAGTTATATTTTACGAAAGCGTGGTGATGTTTGTTGAAAGAAAAATCCATTAGTCGCGTGATGGATAGATATATTTCCATAATCTGTTGGCCGATTCCCAATATTGCGTGTCCCATCCTCAACGTATATGGATATATTTATAGGCTAGGATGTTACGATCAAAGCTTCGATGACGGTCTTTGGGGAGAGTAGAAAGTGGACCAAAGACATGTTTTGGTTCTCGAAAACGATATTGTATTCTCAAAAACCAACATTTTCTACCTGCCTATTCCGGTAGGTTTCAGCGCCTGATAAGCAGTTTATCCGCCTGTGTGACGAGAGACTTGTCGAAGGTATCCTTGGCTTCAGGCTGCCGAACGTCGGCTGAATCTCTGTTGAGCTTTTGCTAATGATAAACCGATGAGCATTTTGTGCAAAGATCCTTGACGAGGCCCTGATCGATGGGCAGGCTAGCTCATAGGAAAAAGAGAAAGAAAAAAGGTAATTAATAACAACAAATAGCAAACCCGTACGCACGCGATGGTACTGTAAGGACCCTGTAAATTGCCGCCCATTCTGTCAGAACAAAGTCCCTTCGGTAACATGCTTGCTGAAATGTAAAAACCACCCGGAGGCGGGTGGTATAACAAGCACCCGAGTATTTTGCAGTGCCGATTGCAGAATTTGCCTTGAGCAAAAAGGCGAAATGGATGCAGCAAAATGTGGTAAGTACGAAGTACAGCCATGTATTTATGCCCGACTGACAGAGAAATGACATGTGATGTGTCCCAAGTGTGCTGAAAGGTGGTTTTGCAACGAGTCGAAAGAGAATTGCCCGGTTTGCCGCCAGCCCCCTGGAGAGCTGATTAGGCTGCAGGAGAAGCGCTGGGCGGGTAAACTGATTTTGGAGAGACGGCAGGAGATAGAATCTCAGTTGACTGGCTGTTGCGGTCGTTTTTAGCATTGACAACTTAAATTCAAGGACGAGCTTATTGTCATGGGCCTCAAGGCATATGTCTCCGATGCTGTCAAAGACCAGTTGGAGTTTTATATAGCCGGCTCAAGGTTGTACGCATGCTCGTGGTAGAACAATCAATAAAAGCTTTTAACTTGTGCTGGTTTGTTTGAATGGCAGGGAGTAAAATTCTCAAAAGCCAGGTTAACGTTGGGTACCCCCTGATGGGCACCCCCCCTGATGGGCACCCCTTTTACACCAAAAGTCACTGTTTTGGAAACGTCATAACAAATCGAATAAAAATCGTATCAATACCGCTTCAAAGCTGTATTTAGGATATTAGTAGTCAAGCCTATACCGAAAAGGGCTTTTAAGTATGTATAATATACGTCAGGAGTTTAGCGGTTGAATACGGCTTTACATTTTCCCATACAAATTGTATAGTAACGAAAAATGGTAATAATTACCGCAATTTCCCGTTTTAGTAGCTAAGATTGGAGATACTATTAGATTATTAACTACCCAATCGACTGTATGTACAAGTACCGTTTATTTACTATTTTTCGCTACGCTATACGTAATATTTATCTAACCACTAACGTGGATGTACATCATGTCGCGCAGGACACCAAGTCGCGCACTTTTCCTGCACCACACCAACTTTGACTTTTTTTACAACGCCAACATTGCTTATTTAACTTCAATACAACCGGAACTATATACATCAGACATTTTTTCATCCTCCTGACAGGTGCGCGAATTATGTCCGGTGTTACCACAGTTACCACAGCGCCGTTTGGTCGCAGGTTGCGCACTACTTCCCTCCCCATTTTCACCTTCGTTGTCCAACAACGGACTATCCGCGTTTTTCAAATGCAACAAGCTTTGGATCTCTTGTACAGTAGATGACCCTCCTTCACGGACACGTGTTCTTTTGGCCCTGCGCCTCTTGCTAAGCGCTTCGTTCGCCTTCCGAAGGCTGCGGTTCTCTGTTTCAAGAAGTGTAGTTCGATGAGCAATTGACTTTAATCCTTTTGCCAATTGCTTTACTGCTTTAAAAATCGGTGTTGGCGAACTTCCTTGATGACCGTTAATTCGATTTTTAACAAGCGTAGATTGGCAAACGGCTTCTGTCGGATTGTGTGGCGTTTGGGAAACCCAGAAATCGATGTTGGGAAAAGCAGGTTCTTTAGGTGACGGAGTCCGTAGTTTAACATCCAGTTTAGATATAACCGTTTCCGGGCTATAGGGGATAAGTCCGGTCCCTCGAAAACCCCCAGCTATATTTTCTTTTGTTACGGATCTCTTATAAACCGTTGTAAATGCCAAAAAGAACTCGACTTTGCCGATGTTGGTGATGTGGGCCCGGATGAAGTTGTTGATTTTTTGTCCGTACGCCCGTTTTAGCACACTAAATACTCCGACGTCAAGCATCCTCCACATTCATGGGTCAGACCCACCTTTGTTAGCGATTCACACCCAAACACACCAATAAGCTTAACAGCTGAAGAATTTTCGCCCTCCGGGCGCCGGTCGTCATGGCCTCACCAGAGGTCTCAAACCGCCGCGCGCGCCCGCAGAGCACGCCGCAGGCTTTTCCGCAGGGCCAGGCCGAGTCGGAACACGTATCTCTCGACACGCGCACCGCTAACGCGCCTGAGCCGGCCGGCCGCGGAAGGTACTCCAGCCTCCCGGCCCTGGCCATCAAAACACTGCAACAGGAGCTGGAAAACGTGGAAACAGTCGGCAGCTGGCTCGAAGAGGTTTTTGCAGCCAAGCTCGAAAGCTTACAGGCCCCGGAGGACGCCGCGCTTAGGAGAATTGTTCTCGAACTTGACGATGTGATCAGCGGCTGGTTCCTCAGTCGCACCCTCCCTGAAAAAGAGCGTTCGCGCTCTCCGTCGCGTTCGCCGACCAGTTCCAGCGAAAGGCGCAGCATCTTAATTACAAGGACGGGCACGGCGTCGTCGGCCTCTAAAGGCAAAGGCACGCCCATTAACAAATCGGTCACATGGGCCGAGCGAGCCGCCACGCCACCAGCGGCGGCCCCAATGCGAATTTTAACCCCGGCCACGCGCTCGTACCCGATACGTACGACGCCCGGCAATGCACCTGACAGCTCCACAGCTCCCTCCCAATCGGGCCGGGACCGCCCCCAAGCCCCGAAACGTTTGACAGAACAGCCGGCCAACCGCATCCTGATCCGCGTAAATGACAAATTGCGGATGGTGACGAGGGAGCCATACGCGGTAACCACCAAATTGGCCGAATTGGTCTCGGTGCCACACAGTGAAATCCCAAACGCCAAACGTACCCCCACGGGCTGGGGTGTTACGGTGGCCTCTGAGGAAACACGGCAAAAACTCCTCAACCCCAACGCAGTTAAGGCCATTATGGACGCATTGGACGCGCGGGAAGTCACTGTCCCGACAACCTGGCACACATACGCCGTCTCTGGAGTGCCCCGAACGCTTAATTGCCTGGACGGAAGAAAGGACGTACATGATGTAATCCAGGAGGAGATTACCGTGGCAGCAGGCCAGCAGCCAGTCAACTGGCACATTTCCAGGCATGGATACGACCCGCATACGGCTGAGGGCACGTGGATAGTGTCTTTCCTTCAACCCGTAAAGCCTTTTCAGCTTTTTGGGGTGTCGGGGCGTGCGCGGAAGGTTGAAAAGTCACGCAAAATTACACACCACCACGATGGCTGCCAGGGATATTGCGAAATACGTCGCTGCGTACGGCAAGCGCGTTGCGGCATATGTGGTGAAGCAAAACATGCGACAGAGGAAGAGCCGTGCAAGGCAGCCCCCAAATGCGTTAACTGCCACGGCCATTTCCCATCCGGACATGAGAACTGCCCTGCCCGACCTTTGGTGGTAAATGGGAAGCTTGAACGACCTTCACAGCGTAAACTAAAGGGGATCCGCAGAATCGGACGTGCCAACCGTGCCGCGATTATCAACGACCGGGCTGAGGCGGCCCGCCGAAAGCCAGCACCTGCAATCCCGGTCCTAAGCACCTCATCGCAGCATTCGCAAACCTCGAGCTCCCGATCGAGCATTTCAAACAAAAGAGCGCGGCCATGCGAGGCGGCAGGGGCGGACATCCGCAACTTCCTGCAGGCTGAACAGGAACGCGTGCAAGACGAAATCGTTTGGGCAGCCGAAATAGAGGAGGACGCAGCGGCTGCCGAACCTTGCCCCGCTGATGTGATAGACTTGGAAGCAACCCATCGATTGATATGACGAAATATTCGCTCGGCAACATGCAGCGGGAACGCCTCGACGTAGTTTGGGCCAACGTAGGCAAAAGGATGGGTGTGCATCTGAGCCTGTTGGAGTTATGCCACCAGAGAGAAGTGGACCTGGTTAACGTCCAAGAGCCATGGTGCGGGCTAAAGACGA
Source organism: Pyricularia pennisetigena (assembly GCF_004337985.1). Taxonomy (NCBI): domain Eukaryota; kingdom Fungi; phylum Ascomycota; class Sordariomycetes; order Magnaporthales; family Pyriculariaceae; genus Pyricularia; species Pyricularia pennisetigena. The sequence goes on along the minus strand of NW_021940924.1, from coordinate 175,259 downwards.
CTACACAAACGCACCCGGGCTATGATGTCTTTGCGCCAGTGGACGAATGGCACGCGAGCACTTACGAAGCCATGACTGGGCTCCGGCCCCGGGTGCTCACCTACGTCAAGAAGGGGGCAGCCCTAGGGGCCGCACAACGACGGTTACCGCAGGGCCAAAATACGCGGGACGTACTTTGGCTCGAAATTAACGGAATATTGTTTATTAACGTATATAGGGCTCCGGGTACTGAGGCCGCGCTGGAAATGGTATGCAATACCGTGCCAAATGGACCCACGGTGATAGGCGGCGATTTTAACGCAGCGGCTGCTGCATACCAGCCAGGCCGCACAGACGCACGCGGAGGGGATCAACTGACGGCATGGGCGCAAGCCCAGGGCATGCATTTTACAGGAAATATCGGCGTGCCCACCCACCGCGACGGGGGTTTACTGGATATGGTTTTTTCCAACCTCCCCAGCACGGTAACTGTGGTTGACAGCAGTCTTTACACAGGCTCCGACCACGAATCTCTTTATACCACGCTGCGGACGCGCGGCGTCCCCCGTCCGGAGGCGGTCAACGTCTCAGTTAGGGACGACCGGCTACCAAAGTTCGCGGAGCTACTTGCTTTTGGCATGCAAGATATGCCGGACCCGGGATCCGCGGCCGATGGCTACGCATTGGACGCGTGGGTAGCTGAATTTACAACTTTATGGGAGCAAGTGACGTGGGTCGTGGGTACGCCGGCGGGAAAAAGGGGCAGCTCGGCTCCCTGGTGGACCGAAAACTGCCAACGGCTTTGGGCCGAATTTCAGCGGGTTAAGCGGAGCGCTGTAAATAGGGCAAACGCCTCTGCCGAGGAGAAAGCTTACACGAAAGGGGTGCGGGCCGCGAAGCGGGAGTACTGGAGGCACCGGATTGACCAACTGCGCGACGATAAGGATTTGTGGAACATGGTGGGCTGGCTGGGAGCCGGACCACGCCTCCGGTCCCCGCCGCTGGTTATTAACGGCGAGCAAGTGAGCGAGCCCTTAGCAAAAGCGGAGGCATTGCAACGGGAGGTGCTTGGCCGATTTTCGGCGGAGGATGACCTGCAGGGAGACCCCTTGGAGGCCTGGTCGCCGGACGAGGCTAAAATCCCTTGGGACACCCAGGGTAGTGCGGAAGAGGCGGAGCGCTCCTGCATTGGGGTTACGAGCACGTCCCCGGGCATCGACGGAATGACCGTCCGGCTACTCAAAGCCGGATGGGCTTCGTTGGCCGAGCCGGTGCGCAGGCTCTACCAACGTTGCCTGGAACTCGGACATTTCCCAACGCCTTGGAAGAAGGCCGAAGTCGCGATGCTACCGAAAACGGGGAAGAAAGACCGGAGCAGCGTTCGATCCTGGCGGCCTATAGCCCTCCTTTCCTGCATCGGAAAAGGCCTCGAGAGGCTCGTTGCACGCCGGATAGCTTGGGCCATACACGACAACGGGCTCCTTAGCTGCACCCACGGCGGTGCCCTACCCAAGCGATCGGCGACGGATCTGGTTTGTGCCCTCGCCCACGACATCGAGCAGGCTCTAGCTCGCGGGGAGGAAGTTACCCTTGTCGCATGCGACGTCCAAGGCGCCTTCGACGCCCTCCTCCATGGGCGATTGATACGGAAAATGCGGAGCCTCGGGTTTAGTAAAATGCTCCTTAGGTTCGTGATTAACTTTTTAAGCGGCCGCCAGGCCCGAGTCCGGCTGGAGGGTACGACCACGGGCTTTAGGCGGCTTGGGTGCGGCACCCCGCAAGGGTCTCCCCTTTCCCCGATCCTATATATGCTATATCTGGCGTACCTCGTCAAAAACGGTGCGAAGTGGCGGCTGGCATACGCAGACGACGTGCTTACATGGAAATCGTCACCCTCGTTGGAGGAGAACGTACGTTGGCTGGAAGATAAACTCCGGGATATGCACGAAATTGCGGCGGAAGAGAAGATCCATTTTGCAGCGGAAAAGACAGAGGTGATCCATATCACTAAGAAAAGGCACGGTCGCAACCCGGAAATCCGGATTAATGGTAGAACGGTTACCCCGGTCCAACTACCGGGCGGTCGACGCGGACAAAGCGCCTCCGGGGCCGAGCGCTACCCGGGCATGCGTTGGCTTGGTTTTTGGTTCAGCCGACGGCTAGACGGGCGCCGCCACGTGGCCGAAAGGGCTGCCAAAGCAATGGCGGTCGCTGCTCACCTCAAAGGCTTTGGGGCAGTAAGATACGGACCGCCTGCGGCTGCACTTCGCAAGGCAGCGGTGGCATGCGTGGGTTCCTCGGCCACCTACGCAGCCGAGGCATGGTACAACCCAGCGCACAAACAAAGAGGACTCCTCAAAGCACTGAACAAACCGCTGGTTTTAGCGGCACGGGCAATCCTCCCGGCGTATAAAACCACCCCCTCGTCCACTGTTCTCAGGGACGCAGGATTACCCTCGGCCCGCGTCGCGCTGGCCTACACCCGCCTGAAATACGGCGCCCGACTAAGGCTCGCGGACAAGGGGCACCCCCTTGTCAGCCGCCTGCGTGAAACACCTCGTGCCCGCAACTCGGGCCATTCGGCCACGACCCTGCAAACGGCTGCACAACTTCTCCCGCGGATCCGGAGACTAGAGTTGCGCGCACCTCGCAATGCCCCGGATTCTCGCACTGACCCCACCGGAGGAGTCCCGAAAGAGGAAGCGGCCCGCCGCTTTATCGAATGGCTGGACATGGTATCACCTGACGATATCGTGGTATATACGGATGGTTCGGAAAAACACGAAAACAACTGCGTCCAAATAGGGTACGGATGGGCCGCTTTTAGGGCGGGCCTGGAATTTGCCGCAGGCTCCGCATCTATTACGCCGGAAAGCCACGTTTTCGACGCCGAGGCGATTGGCGCCCTAAGAGGGCTACAGGCGGCAGCCAAGGCCCAGCCAGGCGCCCGGATCTGGATTTGTGTGGACAGCACCTCGGTTATTTGGGGTCTTAGAGGCGACGCGCCGCGTTCGTCCCAATGGGCCTTTTTGGAGTTCCATGACCTTGTCGATCTACTCCGAAAACAAGGTACCGAGGTTCGGGTCCGTTGGTGCCCTGGGCACCAGGGAATCCCGGGAAACGACCGGGCTGACGAGCTGGCCAAGGCCGGCTCTGCCGGACCGCCGGACCCAGACCCGAGGGCTCAGCAAACCACGTATAGCGGTGCCGGCACGGTCCTCAGAGCCATTCTTTCGAATATAGAGAAGGACTGGTGGCGTAAAGAACTTTGTGAACGGTCCCCCGCATATAGGGAATGGAAATTCCAATACACACCGAGAAAGGAGCCCGAGGAACTGCGTTTGCCAAGACCCCTACTGGGCCATTATTTGGCCATGAGGACCGGCCACGGCGATTTCAAAGCCTACCATGACCGTTTCAACCACCAGGATGCAAACACCTCGTGTGCCTGGTGCTGGAAGCGGACCTCCCCTGAACACCCGGTGCACTGCCGCTTTTCGCGGGCGGTGTGGAGAAACTGGCCGTGGCCTGATAACGAGCGGCCGGTCGGGCCGCCAGACCGCGTCCAACGCCGCAAATTCTTCCAGACAAGCCTCGGGCAACCGAAAAGCTTTGAGGCGTTTTCGATAGCCACCAACTATTTCAGCGCCCGCCCCAGAGCGGCCCGCCAGCGCCCCGCGCGCCACGAACGCACTTTACGCCTAGGGACACCGATCGTAAGCGACTCGAACTCAGACGAGGAATAGACTTATTGCCTTTTCACCCATACTTCACGGCACAAGCCGACAGACGAACCCTCCGTGCACCTCAGGCACGGGGTCGCGTCAGTGAACTAACCCCCCTAAGCAGGACCGGGCCCGAACCCGGTCAGGCACGATCCGCCTCTGCCCTCCTTGTCTTCCCCCTGTGTAGATAAAGAAGATAGAACGCGCGCCGAGATACCCCTCGGGAGGTTGCTAACGGCCGGCTAACAAGCCGGGCCGAGCCCGGCGTTAACTAATACTACTACTACTACTACTACTACTGCCATTAACGACGTTGGAAATGGCGAATCAATTACAAAAGCCTCCCAAAAATGGGGTATACCTAGAAGTACCCTTCGTAACCGTCTTCAAGGTTCTCAATCTTTTAAAAAAGCACAAAGCCCTTTTCAAAAGCTTTTACCGGAACAAGAGAAGTATTCAGCCGACTGGGTGCTTGCCCAGGCCGCTTTAGGGCTTCCGCCAACGCATCACGAGTTACGCTTTTTTGCCGAACGAATCCTTCAAATTTCCGGAGAAACAGAAGGCCTTGGAAAACGCTGGATTACCCGTTTTTTTGGCTAGATATCCAATCCTTAAGACCCAAAGGCCCCGTAGAATCGAAAACGCCCGGGTTAGTGGCGCTACAACGGAGGTAATTAAATCTTGGTGGCTTTATATTACGAACCCAGTTATCAACACTATTAAACCGGAAAACCGTTGGAATATGGACGAAACCAGTATAATCGAAGGCAAAGGATTTAATGGCCTGGTGTTAGGGCTTAACGGGATCCGGCCGTTGCAACGGAAAGAGCCCGGGACGCGGGGTTGGACGACTATAATCGAATGCATATCGGCTACGGGCGTTGCCCTCCCTCCCCTCGTTATATTCAAAGGAAAAAGCGTACAACAACAATGGTTTCCGACGGACCTAAGCTTTTTCGATAACTGGCAATTTCATGCAACCGAAAACGGCTGGACAAATAACGAAACAGCTATCGAATGGCTAAAAAAGGTGTTTATTCCGCATACCCGACCTACTACCCCCGAGCGGCGTTTATTAATACTCAACGGCCACGGATCACACGTTACGGACGAATTTATGCTTCTTTGCCTCCAAAATAACATTCAACTTCTATATTTACCCCCTCATTCTTCGCACGTTCTTCAACCATTGGACTTATCCGTTTTTGGGCCGTTAAAAGAGGCTTATCGACGTCAACTCGGATTTATTAGCCAATTTTGCTGTTCGACGGTTATTGGAAAACGAAATTTCCTACTTTGCTATCGAAAAGCCAGATCCAAAGCATTTTCAGCAAAAGTAATCCAATCCGGGTGGCGCACGACGGGGTTATGGCCGATGAACTTGGCTAAACCACTTTTAAGCCCTTTTTGTTGGAAAATAGCAATATTAACGTCGAAAAAAGTAAAAACAACGGTTTACAAAGGAATAAAACACCGGAAAGCCCAACCCAAAAAATTAACGACCCGTCTTTACTTGTTTGGAAAACCCCTAAAACGACCCGAGATATCCGACTTCAACTGCAACAATTTTCCCGGTCTAGCAGAAACAACGCCACTTCACGGCTTTGGTTTGCAAAAGTCAAAAAAAGCTTCGAAGCCAAAGATACCCTTTTGGCTAGCGCCCAGCAAAAAATCAGCTTATTGGAAGCACACCTAGAGGCAATACGGCCGGCTAAAAGGAGGAGGGTGGTTCCGGGTCCAAACGAGCTTTTGGTTAGCAAAAAAAACGTTATTAAATTACAAGAAAATGATAGAGAGATTTTGGAAGTTTCAAGTGACGGAGAAGAGTTTAATGAACCGGAAGAGCCTGTAAACGATTGTACTTTTGTGCGTTGATAGTTTTATATTTAAATCAGTTTATAAAAGCAGGCATCTCTTTGTTAGATTTTTAGGGGTGGCCAACAGGGGGGGTGGCCATCAGGGGGTACGCAACGTTATTGAGCGGGTTATGTGCATTTTCGACCTCTATGCACTTGTTTTCGACCATAACAAGGCTAGATTGTAGGAAATTAGTACGACATGGATTTGACAGCTTCCCTCCAGATGACCAACTCGAGTGCAGGCAACAGGCTTTTGTCACACGCCAACCTTTCGGCTGCCAGGCCGGGAAGCCATTCGCGTCTTGCTCTGGTCCACCCCGGGCCGAGACTTACCCAGCATATATTCCTTTTGCCTCAGCTACTAGCTGCTCAGGGCTTATAAGACCCGTCTTTAGCTGCTTCACCAGCTTGTTGACATCGTCGCCGTCGGCGTTTCGAGTGGTCGCGTCTCCCGAGGAAGTAACCACCGGACGGGGGGCCTGTAAAGAAGGGGTTTAGTCGCAGTGTACCTATGCAATGTAGAAGCTGGATTACGGTTTGTAAATATGGATGAAGCACTCGATTGCTTATTTGCTCGTGCTTACCGTTCATCTTTGCACCTCTGACCATTGTTCGCACCCGGTGGGCATATATTAGTATGATTGTTCGTTCATGTTTCCTCGCCCAAATGCTCCGGGGGAAAAGCGTAAACTCGAGTCAAAGCGGTTGAAGGTCTACGTTATGGTAACAAGAGATGCCAATAGGAGAGTATGAAAGCTGGGTTTTATATGTAGATATGCCGCATATCTTTACCCTAGGCTTGCTGGAGGTGGCCTTGCAATTGGGGCTAGTTGGTTGCCTTCTTTTTTGCAGCACGGGCGAACCAAGAAGTTGCGGCTCAAATTTATGCAGCTGATATTTTCGGACAAACCGAACACGTACCGTACAGAGACTTCAACTCATTCATCTGGTTTGTTTGCCAGTTCAATGTCACTCAACGAGCATGAGCCGCTTTAAGCTTCCCCTTACCCAGTTTTGGGAAGTTTGTGAATTGATAAAATTGTTTTGGTTATGCCGGGTATGTAAAGAGACATAACACAATGCATCACGAATAAACTTAGAGTTTCTACGCTTACTGGCGCACAAATGAAAAGTGATTTAGCAGTTTGCTTTCAAAAGCTGAGCAGTCGAATTTGGCGCCGGAAGTCATCACACCGTTGGTCAGTGATTCAATTGATTCTAATCGGAGTACATACCGAATCGGCTTCGACAGCGTCTTCAACGCGTGTCCCGCCTTGACACTATCGAGACACTTTGTGGGGACCTTGGGCCTTCCATATCGCATCTTTGCCTTGCGAACCACCCTGAACAGGCACCCCAGCCAGTACCATAAGGCGAACGAGGCAAACTGGTGGCAAAGAAGGTTGGGTAGTATTGGCAGGAAGCAGGCATGCCGATTCGCGAGGCATAATTACAAGTTTACTACGTGACAGGGCGCAAAGGGCAACGATTGTTTGTGCCGGGGGGCAATGTGAGTCATAATTGGAACAGGGGGCAATGCGAGGGCTTGTGTGGGCGGAGATGGCCTTTCCTGTTCTGAGTTCTGACGATGGGCCCAGCGAATTAGGCGGCTCCATAGGAAGCATTTCGGCGAACAATTCCGGCAGCTCGGCCTTCGCGTCGCAGGCTTTCTCCACATCCGGGTCATGCCGGTGCGTACGCTTCTTAATCGCCGCACACGCCCGAACCAAATACTTCCAGAGTCCGCCGCCATCGGCAAATACTCTCGAGATTCGTTTGAGCTTGGGGGATGTCTGGCTCATTTTCTGAAAGTTGTCATCTACCGAGCTGACTTGATGGGCAAGTCGAACGTAAATCGCAATATTCTCTTGTTACGACCAGACAGTTGGGCCGGTACCAGGGAGGCCAGGTGGGGTCACACCCCTCCTGACGACATTCAGCAGAGGAGGAATGCCGACCAACGGAACTAGGATTACATAAGCAAAGAATCACGTGACCACGTGCAGCTTCACGTGACACCAGGGAAAAGGATCATTGGGATCGCAGGGCGAGCCAAATGATCCAGCTTCGGACATGGTCTATATAAGGACACGCTCACTACCACGTGGATAGATTCTATTCTAGGATTGCTTAGCAGCAATCAAACTTTAGTTAACCTCAATACTTACTTGAGAACGATCATAACTTCACCCCAGTCATTGAGAACCCCAGTTACCCAGTCAGACGCTCAGTTGCTTCAACCCACTGTACTTTACCATAAGAACAGGTTACCCCGATACCTTGATCGTAACAAGCTGTCCGTCACTCGTTTAGAAAGATCCCGTTTAATTCTGTTCGTAAACCTAACGTCTACCGTGTGCACAGGGTAGTAGGGATTAACAATATAGGGTGAAAGATAGTAGTACGAATTGCAATATCTAGTTGTCTCTATCTTCTAAGTAACAATGAACAAATTGGTCTTGTGCGATTCGCTTCCCTTTTGTTGGTAACAAAATGGGTCCAATCCGCCGGATTAACTCGGCACCCGGATCGCACTAAGCCCTTCTAATCCTTAGCCTAGCTGATTAGGCCACAGGGCTTCCGTCCCGAGCGATCGGGGATCGCTCGGGGCCGGATCCCTTTAACCAAATATCCGGGCTCAAGTACGACTACCATCGCCGTTCCAACAAATTCGTATGCACTATAATTAAACGTTAAAATGATTTTTTCTAAAATTGATTTAGACTGTGCGCTTCCAAATATTAACTTACATTAGCTGCACTTGTGGTTGAAATACGCGTTGGAATCATCGCTGCCGAAGCCGCATCTTGAGCAATAATGAAGATAGTCGTCGTCGCCGCGGGCCTCAAGTTTAGCGCCGCGGACGGTTGCGCCCTTAGTGTTACCATTCCGGCAGGCCGGAGTGGGAAGGGCTGCGATTCCGACTGCATAAAATGCAATGGCGAGAGTAATCTTGGAGAGTTGCATTTTGGTAAATTGGAAAAAAAGGACCTTGGTATATTTAAAGCTGAATGTAGATATTGAGCTTTGAGATGGAAAGTATGATGAGGAAAGAAAAAGTTCGAGAAGTAGAGTATGAGAAGCTGAGGTATTTATATTAGACAACTGACAGTATTTCCTACGGACTTCGGTTTGTATAAATCCGCAGAAATGTATATAATTGCACCTGGTTACCTCATTTAAAAACAGTTCTGTTAATAGAAACAAAGGAGTTCAAATGCATAATTTACAATTTTGTATAATAAATACAACCTTGTAAAATACGTTATTATCAGACCACTCTGTACGAAATTATCACGACTTCCAATTTACCTTTCTTTTAATTATTCTCATTTTGAATATCCATGTTTTTTATAGGTTTGCGCTTTGCTTTTTTAATTAAATACTTATTTATTTTGGTTGATATTCGCGTACTGGGGGCACCATTGCTTCGATTTTGAAGTATATATATAGAAACAAAAAAAACAAGAGTAAGGTCTATTTATCACATGATTGAATATAGTAATTGGGTTGTGTCAGAACCCAGGCAAGCACTACAGGTAGCCCATGGCGAACAGGAAGAGGCTGGCGTAGATATTTTAATTGGCGGATATCCACCTGTTAACAATGGTGGTATTACATGTGGTGACCTAAGTGCGGCGTGGTTGGTAACTAATGCTAATAGCGCTGTAAAACGATGAGGCGACGTGCTACAGTGGGTGCACATGCATTGTGATTTGTATTGGTTGGGGAGACTTTGTTTTGTCCCCTTACATACCCTCCGAAATCGAAGTTGGAGGGGCGGCACGCCTGAAAGCGTATAGGTGCCGCAAATGAATTTCCGAAAGAATATTTTGTATGGGTTTTGCAAAAAACACCCTCATTTCCATACAAACCATCTCTGGGTTCGCACGCAACTGCTGACTTGGTGAAATTTTGCACCAGGTACAGGGTTAGTCTCAGTGCTCAAACTAGACCTCTGCTGCGCAGTGGCCCGCGCGCCTGTATACCTTTCAGGCACATGGCATTTCGGCCAATTAAATCGGTCGAAATGAATTCGCGCGTTCTAATCTGAGAACAACTCGTCGTATCGGCGCAAGGATTAGAAAAGATTACGGTATATATACAGTGCATGCACCGTGCTTGATATATGCACTGTATCCGTATTATCCGCTGCAAAAACAAAAGGGAGATAACCATTTCAGGGCCCTGCCCACTTCAGGCACACCCCAGTCTAAAATAGCCTCTGCTAGCACAACTATTGCGATGAAAAGTTTCATGGCGGCGATACTGATGAGAAGCGCCCACGGGCTGCTTGTGGGCGAATCCGCCACAGAATGTGCCCAAAGTAATATTTGTGGTATAGCTCACATCAAGAGACACACTGCATAAACCTTCAATAATAGCTGTAATGTATTTTTTGCCATGCCAAAAATATAAACAACAAGAAATGAAATCGTGAAATCGTAATTAGCTCACATCCAAACAGTATACCCAAATCATCCCCTATTCAGCATCAAGCGGGCATCGCGGTGGCGTGTTGTTGACCTGGATTCCACCCCGTTTCTTCTCTCCACTGTCTGGGAAGGGCAGCACCCAGCCACCCTCATTATCCGGCGTCGACAGCCACAGACGGAGAAGATGTCTCCTTGGAGCCGGCGGGGGAAAGTCTGCAACAGCCACGGACATCCACAGTTAGCAAGCGCTTCCCGTCAAAAGAACCCAGTGCGGGAGACAAGAAGCCACACCAGGAGGCACTCACCTTTGTACGCCGTCCTCGCGTGCAGTATGTGCGCGTTGCTCAGGAACTGAATGTCGCCAACCTCGAGGATCATGTGCAGGGCCAGCCGCTGGCATGTGTCCTCGAGGATCTCAATCGCCCGCTTCTGCTCCTCGCTCAGCGGCGGGATGATGCCCTTGTCCGAAAACCTCGTCAAGCTGCGGACGTAGTACGGATCAAACTTGCAATAGACCCTCCCCTTGCCGCCCGGCTCGAGATAAAACACGGGCTGCCTGGTCCACTCCTCCTGGCCCTCGCTGACCTCGCCCTTGCGGTCGAAGTACCAAATCGGCCTGGTCAGCAGCTCCGCGACGTCCGGGTGCCTCTGCTGCAGCTCGTTCCACACGGCGTGGACGCTGACCAGGTCCGACTCGCCCCCCTCGGCGGCGCGGTGGACGCACAGCAGGCCGACGACGTCGCCGTCGTCGGCGTGGAAGAACTGCCGCGCGGCGGTGCGGTAGATGCGCACGCGGTGGATCTGGCCCGCGTCGTCGCCGACGTCCTTGACGTGGCCCAGCACGTGCCCGCGCCCGTTCTGCGACACAAAGTACCCCAGGTGCGTGCCCAGGCCCATGTAGGCCGTCGCCGTCTTGCGCGGGCCCCACTCGGCCGCCGGGAAGCCCTTGAACAGCACGAAGCCCTTGCCGTCCAGGAGGTCGGCCCGCAGCGCCTGCAGCGTGCGGTGCAGCGTCGGCAGCGGAAAGTTGTGCTTGGAGATGCCCGTCAGGTCCACGCCGCTGGCCATGAAGGCGTCGGCCGTGGCGCCCAGCTCGGCGACCTCTGACGGGGTGAAGCGGTGCGTCCACGAGGGCGCGTCCGCTTCAAACTGCTCCTTGTGCCAGACCGTGGGGCCCGTGATGGATTTGGGAAAGTCTTGGTACGGTCTCAGGAGGGAGTATATGGGATTGTGTTGGCCTGACGTGCGGATGCCGTCGGGAAATATGGAGCGGTCGGCTTGGTTGTTGGAGGGGGTGGTCCTCCTCGAGGGCCGCTTGGTCACGATCTTGATCGCCGACGGGGGCTCCGAGATCAGTGCGCCGGGTGCCATGGTCCAAAGTGTGATGTTTGGCCTCAAAAAAAGCGCAGTGTTGTGTGATTGGTTGAATTGGGGGAATGTTTTGATGGACGGGGAGAGGTAGCTAGCGACAGAATCAGGCGTTGCGAAACGATATATAACCTAAATAAATATTTTGGTTATGGCTGGTGTCGGGTTACAAATCATTGACTACCTAGATTCGTCCTACGTTACCAGTTTCACTAATGGCGTGATGCGTCTACAAAAGCAGTTTGGTTAATATCGGAACAGCTGCGACTGTAAACGAATGGATCGTGGTGTGCAATCCATTGGCGGATGGCGTGATCGATTGCGTGAGAGCTCAGTGACAAAGCTCCAAACTAAATTTAACCAACGACTACCTGACGACCATGGGGTCCCCACAGTCATGACAATTAATGCACTAGGCAGTGTCATATCCATTCATTCACTTTGATTGTGACGCTGATAAAAGCAGATGAGAAACGTGGAATAAGATCGGGGACCACCCCGCTGACGCGATTCCCTTGGCGAACGACTGTGAGAGCAACGTACCTTGAAGCTGAAGAACAATCAAAGTCACCATCATGGGCCGAACGCAACAGAATGACAACGATGGCTGCAGCTGACTTGATGCTTTTTGATGTGCCTAATATATATACCCAAGTAGTTGGGCAAGTCAAGGATATCCCGCACTATTTGACAGACCAAAACGCCGCGGGGTCCACGGATGAGCCTCCAAGCGGAGCCGCGTCGCAGAAGCAACCCATCTCCTGTAGACGGCGATTCCCAACGACCCTCGGCGACAAGCTGACAATTGGTGACCATGAGAAGCTAGCTGGACCACCAAATTCATCCCTTCGACCTCGAACCCGATCCGCGCAGCAAACAACCTCTCAAGCCTCCTCGGCAGGCCACAAGAACCACGACACGACAATGCAGCCCTTGAGAAACGCGGCAGTCCACAGCGCAGCGGCGATGCCGAACGAGGTGTGCGCGAGCAGACCTCCGCAGCAGGCACCAAACAGCAGGAGCAGCGGGGCGGCGGTGCGCTGGTTGCGCTCGACGTTGCTGAGGGCAAACAGGTTCTGGTCGCTGAAGAGATCACAGTAGATGCTGGTGAGGACGACCGAGGTGAGGGCGTTGAACTTGAGGGCGCGGCTGGTGATGCACTGGCCGCAGGCCTGGAAGGCGATGAGCGCGATGGGCACCAGGACGGACCAGTTGATGGCGTGCTCGTCCGTCCGGGGGCCAAAGGTCAGGATCACGGCCGCGGCGGTGCACAGCAGCATCTGGATGGCAAAGGACGCGACGAGCACCCAGCGCTTCTTTTGGCCAAAGTAGCGGTGGAAGCGGCTGAAGCAAAAGGAGCCCAGGCAGAAGAAGATGAGCGACTAACCCGACTTGATCCAGCGCGTCGACTCGGTGGGTGCGGCGAGGCCCAGGCCGATGTACACCGTGTTTCCTGTGAGTTTACCGGTTTGTCAGCTCAGTGGCATTGGGGAGGGGGGTTGATGCATTGACGCCAGTCGGGTGGTGATAGGTTCTCACGTACCAGTTTGCATCGAGACGAAAGATCCCCAGACGGAAATGGACGAGCTGTCCAGCAGACCAGTGATGACATAGCAGAAGAGCAGGACGATATCGGACCAGCCGCGACGGACGTCGGCGTTGAGCTTCTCGCGGATGCCGGCCGACTTGTGACTGATGGTGCCGTTGCCGTTCCCGAGGAGTGGCTGCTGCTCCGAGTCGCCAAAGCCTCTCGCGCGGGGCGTGATGCCCGTGGCTCCGTAGCCGCTCATTCTTTTCACGGTGTCCTGCCGGAGAACCTTTGGAAGCAGTAAAATGATTTTGCTTTGTGAGCTACATTGCATCAAAATTTGCTGGTTAGCAATGGCAAGTGAAAGAGTCGGCCCGGCACGTGCCACAATTCACGATGCGGCGCCGTTGAGGATGCGTTCTAACCAGGCACGGATACGGCACCTACCAGTACGGGCTTACCTGCCGCGGTTCCTGCTACTGCACGTAATTAGTGCGTTGTTGCTGGTCACCGTGACAAAACTCTGACAGTGTCGCGGACAAACAAAAAAGTAATGCCAATTCCCAGAATGGCCTGTTTTTGACGTGTTGGTGATCAGGGTCCGGCGGGGTATCAATTGACGGCAGGACGAAAGGAGGCAGCACAAGTTAAAAAAAAAGCAGGCGCAGATTCTTTTGTCACGACGCGCAAGCTCGGAGCTCTTTGGATTTTCAGATTCGCAAAACAAGCTGGGCTGGCAATTAATTAGCGAACGGGAAACCCGGTTCTGGAGCTCTGGTGGGTCTCGCCGCGCTGTACTAGTATGATAATAATGGCTGGCCTGGCCATAAACCCCCGATTCAGCACTGATCTCCAGTGGAGGTGACTGTTCCAATGACGGTGGGTTTTTGCAATCGCCCTTCAATACGCTTGATCCAGGCCCAGCCAGGAAAACTTTACGCCGGACCCGGCATCGGTTTTCTGGGCGTGACGCAACAAAACTGCGCCAAAAGCCAAGAATGGTTTTTTTTTTCCAAGGCGCGGGACAGGTGTTTTGGGTGTCAACTAGCGTCTTTCTTGCGTCAATCGACATCTTGGGAGCGGCATCGAATTTAGAAAGAAAACAACTGTCTGTACTACATGGGAAACGGAACGTCGCAATAGGATCTCTGTACTATACGGCAGCTCCTCAAGGTGTCATTGACAGCGATGCAGCCCTGAAGATGTTGCTGCGTCTCGATTGGCTGTTGATGGCCAATTGTGCGACGGACAGGATGGATGTGACCGCATGGTACTTGGCTATGCCGGTAAAGTTCGGATATGTCTCGGAAATTTCGACAAGGGCTTGTCTTGTGCTTTTTGTTACGCGCGCATTGCTCAATGCTTGGTTGCTTGGATATGGTCGAGGGGGTTCTGTACAAAAGAGTCCGTCAGCACTACTCCTTGGCGTGGGTTTCTCTCGTGCCGTTTTTCTTGCACCAATGTTCCACAGTAAAGAATGCTCGCTCGGGGAGAATTTGCCGGTGGAGTGGAGGGAAACAAGCCCAGACCTTGTGGAGCTGGGCTTTTGCTGAGTGAGGTAGGCGGCGGCAGGCCCGTACTGTAGCTGAGGTTGACGACTGGGCGAGTCAGTCCCGGATTGATGTGCCTTGTTGTTGACGAAATGCTGGAGTGCGGGGCTAGTGAGGGGAATCGAAAGGGGCAAATGCGCCAGTGCTACGTAAAGCTCCAGGGGTGCGTCCAGCGGCTACCAAGCCTGGAGGGGGAGCTTCAGGCCGAAACACGCAGGGCTACTGCGAATTTCTGTCTCTTTTATTTTCTTATTTTTTTTTCTTGACCGGCTGCAGTGGGATTGGACTCGACGCGATTGTCCAATGCCTGACCCTGACAAGAAACTCAATGGGGTGAGCTAGCTTTGCCTAACAGTAGTACTCCATGCCCAGGATTCATCCGATATAGATCCGACCGAGTACGGCCTGAATGATTGGCTGGGGGGTGTGGGTTGACATGGAGAGCAGCAAAGAAGCTCCAGAATTTTATCAGGCAATTGATTACCCAACCATTTTCCCGTTGCAATTGCTCATGCCGAGCTCCTCCGATGATGGATGACGATATAAGGCGACGCCCTCGCAAGTCATACCAGCTCCGCACGTGCCATCTTCCCTTTGGTTCTCGTCAATTCTTGTCTTGATTGCAAGAAAGAACCATCTCCATCGATCTTCTTTCACTTTGCTATCATCCCAAGTCTGCCTGAACTTTGTTCTGGGAACAAGGTGATTTTGTCGGACCAAACAGCAGTAGACAGAAAGACAGACACTTGCGCTGTCCTTGTCTGCGATTCTTTCTTTTTGTTCACATCTTGTCTTCCCAAACACACGCACACACACACACACACCAAAACCACCGCCAGTATGCGCGTCACCCAGTTGGCAGCAGCCTCGCTGTGGCTCGGAGCTCTGGTAGCGGCGGTCCCGCACCTGGACAGCCCCCAGCAGCGTCTCGCAAAGGGCCTGGAGCTCGACGACAAGTACTACACCTTCAACAAGAAGGCCGCAACCAAGGACAAGTACAGCGAGAAGGGTACCCCTTACACACCCAGCCACCGCGACCCCCTCGACCGCTTCGTCAACCCTGACAAGGAGGATCTTGACCCTCTGCCGTACCGCAACGGGCTGGGCGCGTCGGTCCTCGGGCCCTGGAACAAGGAGCGCTCGCGCCAGTCGCCAGACCTGGTGCGCCCGCCCAGCACCGACTCGGGCAACGTCGCAAACATGCGCTGGTCGTTTGCCGACTCGCACATCCGCATTGAGGAGGGCGGCTGGACCCGTCAGACCACGGTCCGCGAGCTCGGCACCAGCTCAGAGCTCGCCTCGGTCAACATGCGCCTCGGCAAGGGCGTCTACCGTGAGCTCCACTGGCACAAGGAGGCCGAGTGGGCCTACGTGCTGGACGGCGAGGTGCGCATCACCGGAATCGACTACGAGGGCGGCAACTTTGTCGACGACCTGAAGGCGGGCGACCTCTGGTACTTCCCCAGCGGCGTGCCCCACTCCCTCCAGGGCCTCAGCGAGAACGGCACCGAGTTCCTGCTCGTCTTTGACGACGGCCGCTTCTCTGAGGAGTCGACCTTTATCCTGACCGACTGGCTCGCCCACACCCCCAAGAGCGTCATCAGCAAAAACTTCCACCTCGACCCCCAGATCTTTGCCCACCTGCCCAAGGGCGAAAAGTACATCTTCCAGGGCCAGATCCCAGGCTCCGTCGACGAGGAGCGGCCCAAGGGCAGCAACGTCAAAAAGTCCAAGTACAAGTTCAGCCACAAGATGCTGGACCAGACGCCCGAGAAGACGTCGGGCGGCGAGGTGCGCGTGACCGACTCCAAGAACTTCCCCATCTCCAAGACCATCGCGGCCGCGCACGCCATCATCGAGCCCGGCGCGATCCGCGAGATGCACTGGCACCCCAACGCGGACGAGTGGTCCTTCTTCATCCGCGGCAAGGCGCGCGTCACCATCTTCGCCGCCGAGGGCACTGCGCGCACCTTCAACTACCAGCCGGGCGACGTCGGCATCGTCCCGCGCAACATGGGCCACTTTGTCGAGAACATTGGCGACGAGCCGCTCGAGATGCTCGAGGTCTTCCGCGCCGACGAGTTCCGCGACTTTTCGCTCTTCCAGTGGCTCGGCGAGTCGCCCAAGAAGATGATTGTCGACCACCTCTTCGCCGAGGACCCCGAGGCCGCCGCCAAGTTCCTCAAGGAGGTCGAGAACCCCAAGAAGGACCCCATCACCAAGTCGGACGTTTCCTTTGACGAGTTTGACCGCGAGCAGGCCAGGCGTGAGGGTGGCGAGAGCAACATCGACGAGCTGTGAAAGTTGAGATGGCGGTATAATATGATGAAATAGGGGGGGG